>NW_020837950.1:8254190-8348607 GCF_003676395.1 Aethalodelphis obliquidens | reverse complement strand
GTGTGTGTGTGTGTGTGTGTGTGTGTGTGTGTGTGTGTGTGTGTGTGCAGGGACATCCAGTGGTGCTTTGCCTTAGCCATGTGCCAGAGGGGCAGTCCCTTGGGGATCTCGTAGACCTGGCATGGTCCAGTGATGACACTGCTCTTGCCCTCTCAACACAATGTCTGATTCAGGACTCATGCCCCGATCAGTGTCCCAACTTCCTCTCCACTCAGTAGCTTCTGTTCACCTATGCCACAGAGGGCTGTATCCTGAGCAACTTCTCCATCCTGTGGGCTGCAACTTCACCTTCTCCAGTGAGGTTTGATTTCAGATTTCGGGAGTCTAGTAGTTTCCTAGGGCTACTCTAACAAAGCACCACAAACTGAGTGACTTAAAACAACAGAAATGTATTGTCTCACAATTCTGGAGGCTGGAAGTTTGAAATCAAGGTGTTGGCAGGTCAATGCTCCCTCTGAAACCAGTAGGGAAATTCTTTCTTGACTCTTCCTAACTTCTGATGGTTTGGCGTGCCTTGGCTTGCAGCTGCTTCACTCCAATCTCTGCTTTCCTTGTCACATGGCATTCTTCTTGTATATCTCTGTCTTCATATGGTGGTCTTCTTATAAGGACACCGGTCGTGCTAGATTAGGCATCCACTCCAGTTCAGTATGACTTCATCTTAACTGATTATATCTCAGCAACTCTATGCCAAACAAGGTCATCCATTCTGAGATACTGGGGATTAAGAACTTCAACATATTGGTGGACACAATTTGCCCCATGACAGGGAGGAAAGTCTTCTTCCAAGTTTGTCCCCCCTCAAACACTCTGCCTCAGCCTTAGGATACGTTTCAGAGTTCTTGTTATGTCTTCATATTTACTCTCCTACCATAGTCTAATCAAACTTTATATTAAACCTCTCTGTTTAAACTGATGTGTGGTTTCTGTCTCTTGATTGGACTCAGACTAATAAAGACTGTGCAGAACACACTACAATTGAAATAATTTTTGGAAGACTTCAGTTTTGGGCTGGATGTTCTGATTGGAGAGTGAGATTTATGTCTCATCAATGAGGAATCTTCCAAAAATCCCTAGCGAAATAACTTGCTGTTTTAAAAATTAAGCCTCAATATAGGTCCATTTGCTTAATAAACTGGAATTCTTTTTAAAGGGGCAAAGAGATAGCATACTAGAAACACTAGACTATAACTGGGAGACTGGGAAATGAGCAGGACACAAGATATAAAGCGTTTTCTAAGAGGAATTGTTAAATCTATATCAGGATATTATTTCAGGTTGGCAAAAAGGGACTGTGAATAGGAACACAGATAAATGAATAGGCATAAAGTGGAGGATTGTTGTCATCTGTGTATAAGCCAGAAAGGTTCATCCTAAGTTATAAGCAAAGATCCTGTGCAGAACTGCCTCACGGGCCTTGATCATGTGTATGTAAGAGAAGACAGGTCTTGGGTTTATATTCTAAATTTCTAACCTTGGATCTGTGAAATCTATGCTAGGCTTTTATGTTTGAACTGGAAGATGAGTTATAATATCCTATCCTTCATAGATGGAGCCTAAAGACCTAGAAGCAGGTAAACTGAATTCATAAGGAAGCAATACATAATCAGAAATTAATAAAGATTATCTGACTTCATTTATAATCCAAGAAATCAACCAGAATCTCACTTTAACTCATCTAACAATGACTGAGAAGAAGAGGCAAACAAAACAGGAGAAGAACTGAGTTGATAAGGCAGGAAAATTTAGTAAGTCAGAAGTGCTACACATCTGATTCCCCTGCTAGGAAATGGATCTCTGACAGATGAAGTCATAGAAGGTGAAGAAATATGGGTTCTGCAATCCTAGTTAAGGGGAGCTCTTGGCAATGCCTGGTGACATAATTGTTTGGCATAATTATGGTCAGAGGTGCTACCAGCAGCTAGTGGATACAGGCCAAGGATGGAACTAAACATCTGCAACTCACAGGACATCCTCTCTCCTTCCCCCACTTCCACAACACACAAAAAGGGATTATACGCCCCAAATCGTCAATAGTGGTAGGTTAAGAAATCTTGATTTAGGCTGACAAGTTACATTATCTAGAATTCCTTTCTCTCCTTCTAAATCTGAGAAGACTGGCACTTGAGGCAAGCCTTTGTAACACATGATACAGCAAGACAAACTCTAGATTAGCATGTTCAACTAGGCAGATCACACTCTATCCAGCCCACTTATCTCCCAGGACATGCTGCTTTCCCAGTAAAGGACCAAGCTGGGTTATACAATGGCCTTAGAATTCCTGAAGCCAATGAAGGTGTCGCACAGGGTGAGGTTCCTAACCAATGGTGGACTTCCAGTCCTGAGTGCTCAAGTAGAAGCTGCCGCCATTTTGACTGCAGCAGGAAAAGAGAAAGGCTTTGTTGAGAGGTTCTACTTAATCTCAGAAAAAAGAGGCCTCACTATCAAGTCCAGAGTATCTGACATTGTGCTTAATATTGTGATTTAGACCAAAGCAGAAGTGACAGGTTGTGAATGAATGTGAGCTGGTCACAGCATGTGATTATCACTATAGACATTTAATGCAGATCCTGTGATGCAGCTGTCCTCAATATACTTATTTACCTCAAGTAAAGTGAAAATTGTAGAAGGGGGGGAGTACAATCTGTTCATATTTACTGCCAAAATAAAATGTATCAAATAGAATGAAGGCCACTAATTGAGTTCCTAAACTGTATTAGCTAATATCTTAAAAATTCAAATGTCTTATTAATGATATCTTTTCTCATTATTATAAATGAAAGCCGATAGATAAATAAGTAGGTAGATGATGAATAAATTGATCAGTAGATACGTAGATAGACAGATATGCTATTTGATGTTGGCAGGGTCTTCACTGATCCTTGGCAACCATTTTATTTATATCTTCATTGAATTACAATGTTTTTGCAAACATTTTTAATTTGTCTCTAGCTCAGATCCCTATTTAATTTCTTACCATTATCCCTACACTCAAAAGATGCCACATTAATTAAACAAATATTTATTAATTGTCTCGGTATACCAGGCAATGTGATACATCCTAGAGATACATTGTTCAACAAGACAAACAAATTACTGGCCTCACAGATCTTGCTTTCTAGTGGGGCAAAGAGAGAGTCAACAATAAAATAAATAACCATAGCTGTGATAGATACTATGAAATAAATGTAATAGAGAGGATCTATTTTAGGTGAGGAATCAGGAGTAACCTCTTTAAAACCTCTTTAAGAATTGATATTTTTGCTAAAATCTAAGTTGGGATTCACTCAGATAACTAGCATTGCTATGAGAGTATAGAATAAGGAATTTATTATAGGATTTAGTCCTCATGGAAATGTGAGAGCCAACGGGAGAGTCTGGGCAGCCTACTGCCTCTGTTTGCAGGGTTGAGCCTGATATTGCTGTAGAATCATGAAGACCAGAAGTCGTGAAGGAAAGGAAAGCTGAATGTGGACAAGAGCAAGGACAAACTGAAGCCTGCAGGGAAAACCTGGAAACCACAAGGACTGATTACTGAAACTGCATCTGTCTTTCAAGAACTCTAACCTTGACCTTGTGGTGACCTGCAGGAATAGCTAGCCCCTTCTCCACAGCTGCACACATGTGTCTCTGACCCAGAGAAGCCAAAGTTGGAGATCTGATCAGAGCTGGAGGAGCTGTGTGTCGGGATGAGCTACCACAACAGTGAGATGCTGTAGTTCCTGGTGCTCTGCATTATCATTCAGAGAGTTTAAAAATGTGACCGCTGCTTCACTTCCACTTTTCAAATCTCATGCAAAATATATCTTGTATTTAAGGCTTACCCCAAAATATACACTGAAGGGAATTCTGGGAACTCTAGGTTCGCACATCAAGCATAAAGCCACCATACCTGCCTAATATGCAAAGAGAAGGGGAAAGAACCAGGCCGAAAGAAGGAAAGCAAAATTACCTGGAAACAAAAAAAAGCTTGAGAATTTTTAGGAAATGACAGCAACAATGACTGGCCGATATTGGTTAAGGTGGAGACTGGCCTTGACACTAGATTGGAGATGTGGATAAGAGACTAATTTTAGATGTCCTTGTAGGTCATGATGTGGAGTATGGATTTATTCCAAATTCAATGGGAAATCATGGAACAGTTTTAACCAGAAAATTAACTGACTTAACAATTATGTAGAGAATCTAAGGAGGGTATCAATACTGGAAGCAGGGATGTTCTGTAGCAGTCCATATGAAAAATGATAATGGAGAGAAATAGATTTTTTAAAAACTTTACTCAAGAGTGGGATCCACAAGCATGTCTGAAAACTTCGATTTTTTTTCCCCAAATTGTACTCCTCTAAGGAAGAGAACAAGAATGGCTCATAGGATTTGTTTTTAGTGACTGGATAAATGGTAAAGTCACTGATGAAGATGGAAGCACTGTAAGATTAGATTTTGAGGTGGAGGAGGAAAGGAAATCAAATATGGCATTTTATACCTGCTAATTTTGAGATGCCTTTGGGACATCCAGGTGTGGAAGGGTTAGATAACTTGTTCAAAGTCAAGAATATTTCTAATAATGGCACAACTATTTTCCATTAACTCAAGCTTAACAAACAGTCTGAAACACCTTGGGTCTTTGTTCATTTTTTCTCATTCTCCATATTCAACAAGTTACAAATTTTCCAGTTAGTTAAATATTTCACTGAGTACTTACCATGTTTTCAATATGAAAATGAATACAATTTAGCCTTTCTTTCATGGAGCTCCTATTCTAGCAGTAGAGAAACATGGACGCTGATTTTAGAGTCACCATGGAAAGTGCTACACTATATCAGCAAGTTCTGTTTGATTGATGTCTATGTGTTGCATTCCTTTCCTCCTTTGTCCTTCCACCTTCTACCCACCAGTCTCATAGTTGAAGTCTTGTTGCTCTGCATCTAAACCAGGGGTGGGCAAACTAAAGCCCACAGGCTATTAAACTGTTTTTATAAATAAAGTCTTATCGGAGCATAGCCATGCCTATTCATTTAAGTATAGTCTATGACTGCTTTCATATTATAAAGGCAGAGTTGAGCAGCTGTGGCCTGCAAGCCTGAAATATTATCTGGCCCTTAAGAAACATTTGTAGATCCCTGATTTAGATCGAAGTATCTTTTATATGAGCTCCTTGTTTCCTCTTTCCTTCAATCCAATCCTTCTTATACATCACTACTATATTAATATCTCAAAAGTTGTTATAATCCTTTCTTCAAAGAGACATGGTATACTTAAATAAATATGAAAAAACATGCTAAAAATGCCTTTGAATATATTATAGCCTGCTCATAATCCTTCAAGAGCTCTCCACTGCCTTATGAATTAAATATGAACACTCATTCTGACATTCAAAAGCCTCCATTATATGATCAAGACCTAATTTTTTAGGCTTACCTCCAATTACACACCAGTAGAGGTGCTTCAGCCAAACTGGTTTCCTTCCTATTTCTGTGATTTCTTTTCCTACCATAAAATCCCTCTTTCTACCATTCTCTTAGCAGTTTCAGTGATATCCATCTGCATTTGTTAGGATAATGTTAGCTTCTAAAATAGACAAACTCCTAAATTCCTGGCTTAATACAATAGAAATAAATTTTTACCCACACAATAGTTCAATGCCTATGTTCTTGGTCATTAGTGTGAGGTGACATGTGGTGAGTGTGGTAGTCGACTCCACAAAGTCATTCGAGATTGCCATTTTCAACACAAGTCTTTTAAGGTCAACTTGGATTTCTCTTGGATACCTTTAGAGAAAGGATATTGTTTCTTAAGCCCAAAGAAGTCACACACATTGCTTCTGCCTACATTTCATTAATGAGAACTAGTCATATGGCCCCACATAATTCCAAGGGAATTTGAGAAGTTGTGGTCCCTGATGAAGCATCTACTCAGCAACAAGTCTACGTGATCAGTGGGGAGCGTGAATCTGTGATGGGCAGCTAGAATTCTCTGCCAAGCTATCTTTCATTGCACATCTCCATACTACCTTCCTTTTCAGATAAGTTCTGTTCCCTAGTCAACCTTGTAGCACTTCATTTTTATCTATTATTGGGTTCTAACATGGACTATCAGGTATTTCTTATATGTCTATTTATATTACTATTTTGTAACTTGATTTATCTTTTTACTTTTCTGACAATACCCTTTACTGGCATTACTTCCCTGACAATACCCTTTGTATCCACTGTGATGATGAGTGAAAAACTCTTGTGTTGAATTTCATTTTGAATTTGTTGTTCAGGAAATAATTTTTATGAGCAAGGAATTCAGAATTTTTCCTCTCCCTGTACTACCAAGATTGATATTTGAATGATGCAGGAGGTAATAGACTCAGTGAATGTTTCCTGAGAGACAATATCCCTGAGGTGAAAGGGAGATTCATAGATAATCCCTGCTACAAATACATGATAGTTTCAGAAACTAATTGTTACAGGTTGAATTGTGCTCCCCCTCCCCCAGCCAAAAAGAAGAGGTATGTTGAAGTCCTAACCCCCAGTACTTTAGAATGTGACCTTATTTGGGAAGAGGGTGTTTACAGAGATAATCAAATTAAAAAGAGGTCCTTGTAGTGGGCTTTACACCAATATGACTGGTGACATTATAAACAAGGAAAAGTTCAGACACAGACTCACACAGAGGAAAGATGATGCGAAGACGCACAGGGAGAGTGAAGTGAAAATGGATCAGAGACTGGAGTTATGCTGCCATTAGCCAAGGAACACCTGGAGTAGCAGAATCTGGAAGAGGTTAGGAAGAGTCTTTCCTCTTGGGTTTCAGAGGGAGCATGGCCCTGCTGACATGTTGGGTTTGGACATCTAGCCTCCAGAACTGTGAGACAACATTTTTTTGCTCTTTGCATGTCTGTTTTTTCTCTCTCTTTCATTGTCATTGCCAGCTCCTCAGAGAGGTCTTCCCTGGCCAAAAAATCTAAAGCATGACTACTGCCCACTGTTCTCCCATCATAAACTAACTGAGCATATTTATTGTCTACGTCCCTCCTTGAAATGTACCCTATGCGGCAGGGTACTTGTCTCACTCTTTTGTTGCTTTAATCCCTCTGTGCTTAGCACAGTGACTCAAACATCATAGAGCCTCAATAAACAATTGGTGAATGAATGAATGATTGTTCCTTTTGCTTATATAAAGTAGGAAACTTATTCAGATAAATCATCAAATTTTTTCAAACTTTTGGCCATATTTTGGATTTAAAATACACAGATTCTGAAGCCAAACTTACTGGGTTTAGAACCCAGCCTTGCTATTTCATAGCTCTGACTTAGGGCAAGTTGAATATCCTCTTTGTTATTAATTTTCACATCTGCAAAATGGAGGTAATATCTATACCTAAGGCACTGGATTGTTATTGTGACTGAATGAAAATGCTGTTTCTGGATCACAGACTGAATGAAGCATTTAATATATATTCTACATACATATTAATACATTCTAAATACATAAAGTATTTAGAACTGAACACAGCACATGGTAAATGCTATATTAACATTTGCTGTTATTATTGTTATTACTATAGATATGCAAAGTACAGTTTATTAGTTATAGTTGATAAAAAGAGATTAAGGCCCTTTTTTTTTCTGGCTACAAGGACTTTACTATATAGCCAGGTAAACTGTATAAGTTATTCAAATGAAATTCAACTTACCAATTTAAAGCAAATGATATAATACAAATACAAAATATATAATATTTGAGGTAATAAATATGGTGAAAATGAATATAATTAACATGATTATGTATTATATAGTTATTGCCAAGTGAATTGTATTGCTTAGGACTGATTTTACCATCTCTCATCACCTGGATGACAAAGCTGTGTTCCAAGAAGCATTATTCACAAGGGATTTCACTAGAAGTTACAAATTAACTTCTCCTCAAGAATTTCTAAAGGAAGTTCTTTAATGATGTGAAGATACCCAGTGACTGGCAAAAATCTACAGCAAAATATAGGATGTCTTAGGGTCTCTCACAGCAGGCGCCCCCACATCTGGGATCACTGTGCAGCTTATACGTGAGTGTTCTTTCTCATGGAGGAATGCTTGAGGGACTTTCAGTTCAGCTTGCCATTAAAATCTCTTAATATTCAAAGCTTGTCTTCAGGATCTAGAGATCTTGTTAGTACACACCATTTTCAACAACTGCGAATTGGGAATATCCAGACTCTCGAGCATAATGGACAAAAAAGAGTGTGGTTTCCAAGCCCATCTAGCCATCTGTGCTAGGCAGTTCCAAGCAAACACCCTGAAAAAATTGATTTTGCTTGCAAATTTATAAATTTGGTCATAAATTCTCTGTGTTTGTTTAGTGTTCCTGCACTGGGCAGCAGAGATGCTAAGTGGTAATGACAGACTCAGATATGCACATTTAGGTGATTATCTTGGATTCCAAACACCTGGGCCAAGAGTTGGTCGGTATTCAATAATCCCAGTTATCCTCCAGCTGCCGTGGGACTTGTTTCATACACAGGCTAGGAAAAGATCATACATCTCACCCTACTTCCCCCCACACAGGCCCTATCTCTGATTTTCAGGTCTTTTTATAATTGCTTCAATCAATGTTATAACACATTAAGTGGATATTTATGGAAAATCAATTCAGAACACCATAATTAACAAGCACTATAAGCCTGGAAATGTTGATGCAAAGCATTCAGCTCCAGGAAGGGATTTATCTATAATAAAATTTGTATAAAATTACCTATGACGTTTACCAATACTGTCTTGGTTAATGCTTAAATCTTGGTTTTTAGCTTATTTATTTGAGATACTACATATCATGGCCTTTATCTTATTTTCTCAAACAATGATGATAAGCTATATTTGAACAAAATGGAATGTTATTTTTGAATATATAGTTTAAATATTTTCAGAATTGTGTTAGGAGAGGTAAAAAGCCAATTTTGTACTCCACTGATAAAATTATTTTAATGTTCTTAATATATGAAAAAGGCATACTAAAAAATTAACTACATATATTTTAAAATTTAACTTTTCATTAAAAATTTTTCTTGGAATGAATCAATCTCTTCTCTTCTCTTATTTTCTCTTCTCTTCTCTCTCTGATTCTCTGTTTCTCTCTGTCTGTCTGTTGATGGAATAACAAGTTGTTACCTGGTTGATTCTAGCCAGTGACTCCAGAAAGGATATCACAGTGGCTGTTCTAAAGTTAAGTTCCGAAATGCAAACCTTTTCTGTATCTTTAGGTATGTATATAATGAATAAATAGTTCAAAATAGGATAATATTGTCACTATCATTAGTTCCCAGGCTTTTATTTCTACCAGAATCATCTGAGGAGAAGGTGTGCTGGTTAAAATGCAAATTTCTAGGCCCCAACCGTAGAAATTCTGATTTAATAGATCTCTAGTGAGACCTATGTTTTAAAAACACTTAGGTGAGTCTTAAGTGGTCACTTAAGTGATCCAGAAACAGCATTTTCAGAAACAACAATTTCTAGACTAAAAGCCTCTTCCATATTGTTCAAACATTCCTTCCTAGCTTTCTCACTGATTAATTTCTCAAGATCTTATCTTTATTTTTCCCAGGGCCAAAATCTCACCCCTCCTTTATTAACGATTGGAGTGCTTATAGAAGCTGTCAGAAAATTCAATGTTGGAGCAGAGACTCAAACCCATCCTTCTGCCCCACTCTTTTCATCATGCCCCCCTGCTTCATTATAGACCCAGTCTGCCTAGGATGGTGTCTGATTGACTGATGTTTGAAGGTAGCTGCATAGCTAGAGAATGAAGTGGGCCATAACATTCCACTCAATTTACGGATAAAACGGAATTCAACAGTGTTTACCCTTTTATAGCAGAAGAATTGACTTTGTATCAACTTTACCTCCTAAAATGTGATGACTAAATAAATAGATGGAGCTATTACAATAGCTTAATAAAAATAATAAACAACAAATTCAGGATAGTGGTTTCCTTTGGGAAAGGGCAGTCCAACTGTGGCTGGCGTGTTTTCCTTCTAATTTGGGACATAGGTTCATTACATTATTATTTATACCTATTTGATTTAATTAGGTATTTAAATAAAATTGTATTATACATTTATCTAGAAACATGGAGGTAAATGATGAAATAAATAAATAAAGAAATAGAAAATGGTTGCCTCTTAGGAGCTAAAGTTGGGAGTGGGAAAGTGGAGGAAGGTACGGGGACTCGATTATTGTTACAAATCCTATAGTACTAGTTGACCTTTTAAACTATACAGTGCAATATTCAATAAATCCAAAACTTCAATAAAATATTTAAAAGCCAGTAGCTTAACTAGTGTTTTATTTGTTTAGTTTTGCGTTTTTAATTTGCTGTTTTGTTGTTTTTTATAAGCAAGCTAATTTAGGTGATTACCTTATGGAACTCTTTCTAGAGATAAAGTAAATAAGAAATGTGTGTTTTCCTTACTATTCATTTCAGTTGTTATAGTACACTATTCTGATCTGAGTTCTTTATTTTGTGAGATTTTGGCTTCCCTGAATATTTTCAGTGTCTTCCAAAGCCTCAAAATATTTCTATTAAAGATCAATTCTTTTACCATTTTTATCTTTCATTTCAATTCAGAGTGTTTCTGTTTCTGTAAATCTAATAGTCACAAAAGTAATTTGTTCTTTTTCAAGTAGCTTCCTAATTTATCTCAATGCTGCGCGGCATTCCAGTTCCACTGGGTTTGTTTACCACCTCAGCATTCTGTACAACATTTGAATCTGTCAATCCCTGATTTCATTAAGATTAAACTTGCTTTAACGTAGGAAATACAGTTGCCCCAGGTTTAGGTGCAATGAACTGAAGAACAGAAACCAGGTTGCTGTCATATAGAACTGTCAGGCATATTCTGTTGCTTTGTCCTTGTTCTATTTTTTTTAATATAAATTCTGTATCTCAGGGGAATATCAAAGGTTACCAACATTTAAATTAAGAATGTGATTTATAAGAAGTCTATTCTCTAAAAAAGGAAAAGCATACTTTATATAGTCCCTAAGAAGTTTAAGTATTTTTTCTAAGAATCAGGGTTTCTTTAAAATCATGTATTATTGACACAAACACTATGTAGAACATTCCAATAAAGAGATAGTGCTACTCTCTCACTTCGTCCCAGCTTACCCTTCCCCCTCCCCGTGTGCTCAAGTCCATTCTCTAGGACTGCATCTTTATTCCTGTCCTGCCCCTAGGTTCTTCAGAACCATTTTTTCTTTTTTTTATTTCGTCTGTATGTATGTGTTAGCATATTGACATATATACACTACTAAATGTAAAATAAACAGCTAGTGGGAAGCAGCTGCATCACATGGGGAGTTCAGCTCTGTGCTTTGTGACCACCTAGAGGGGTGGATAGGGAGGGTGGGAGAGAGACGCAAGAGGGAGGAGATATGGGGATATATGTATACATATAGCTGATTCACTTTGTTACACAGCAGAAACTAACACAACATTGTAAAGCAATTATACTCCAATAAAGAGGTTAAAAAAATAAAGAAATTGTTTGTAAATATGGTGGTTTCAGATATTTTCCCATTTATTTATATATTATTTCCTACTAGCTGCATGACCTTGGGGAAATTGCTTAACCTCTCTGTGCCTTAGTTTTCTCTTCTGTAAAGTACTATCAACGTTATAAGACTGAATAATTTAATAATAAAGCCAACACGCATATTTACCATATGTCAGGCACTGTTTTAAGTCTCTTATGTGTAATTATTAGTTAATCCTCAAAACAACTCATGGGAGAGTTACTCTTAGCAACATCTTAATTTTATAGATTAGGAAAGTGATGCTGGGCAATTGAGATAGGACAGTGGTGTCTATGACCTACAACAAGCATGGTTTCTATTCTTAGGGATCTTATATAGAATATAAGCTTTTACAGAATATAGAAGACAGTTAAAATCAAGTGTGATTAGTGTTTAGGCATAAGCACATAGGAGGGGGTAGGAGACAACAGGGGGCTCCAGTATGCTCTAGAGGGTGAAGGAAAACCCTTCAGGACACAGCTCTCCCCATTTGACAAAGTAGTAAAAGCCAAGCTCCATAAGAGTTCTGAAGATGACATCAAGGATGGTCTCAGTAGGTGTCCTTTGGTAGATGGGTATCAAAGGAGAGGACTGAAGAGAGGATTTTTAGGATGAATGGAGGAAAGTTATAGCTATTTTTTTTTCTCTAGTATTATTCATAAGAGCCAACTGGATGGGGAAAGTTACCAGAGAGGAGTCTAGCACTGTCAAGGGCAGTCACCAGGGTGTGACTAGGCTTTGCATCTCTCTGCTTTGACTCTCAGAGGGAGAGAGCAGAATAGAAAACCTCTCTTCTGGCCAGCCCGCCCCACCTCCTTTTAGTCAATGAACACATAAGACATCAGCCCAGGCCCTGCTGAGAAATAGCAGGGATATTGCGGATACAATGTGTGCCCTTAGGGCTTTCACATTGCCATGTGAACCTAACAAAAGTAAAGACTTCACTACTGAAATCATCACTCTCCTACAGGGAAAAAAAAAAATTAAAAAGTAATATTCTAGAATAGGCAGACTCAGACTCCGTTCTAATTGACATTTCCTTTAATGCCAGGATTGGTAGATGAGCTTAACCTTGAGCAACACTGTAAAGAATAATCAGAATACATGAAGAATTGTGAGGTAGAAGGTGGTGTTTGCTTGTCCAACTCTAATAAGAAATCAAGGTCATAAAATCATTAACTAAACTCATAAATCAACATTGACCACTGTTGAGCAATAATAATGATAATGACGATAATGATATATTAGTAAAAATAACAGAAAAATGATTGAGTGCTTAAAACTTGTCAGGCAATGTGCTAAATTTTCTGTATTCAGTATCTCACTCAACCCTCAAAACCTTTTGTACATGAGAAACCCGAGACTTGGAAGAGTTAAATGACCTGTCCAAAGTCACCCAGCAAGTGAGAGGCAAAACTGAGATTTAAATCCTCACTTGTTCTGAGTCTTGTTTTGGATGTCATTAAAACTAGGATAAATTGAGAATAGTTTGGGTGAAATCCAATCACTAAGCAGGGACGAAGCAAATAGCTTTCATTCTACCAATAAAATTGTTTTATTTTAGTATTTTATTATGCTATTTTAAGTAGTACACAGAATTTAATATCATACATCTCTCAATTGTGTGGCACTCTCTGTGTTTATTCAGAGATTCTCCCCCAGAATATACCATAATGCCATAGATATTCTAGGCTTTGATTTTACACACAGTTCATCACTTTTATGACAAGGACTTCCCATACCAATCAAGGTCATGGCAGGAAAAGGAACTCAAAGATGTTGATGGAGTAGAAGTTAAGAAAGGACAAAGGGTGAGTGAGGATGAGGGGAGCCCAACAAGAGATGCTAAACCACCATAGGCCTAGCAACACAGGGGAATCCTTATTGTATCTGCAGAACTGAAGGGCAAGAGGCTACCCCAACCCGGAAAGAGTGTCTACAACCTAGCTGAGAGCTGCCCAGCAGGGGCTCTGGCCCCAGGTCCAGGAACTCAGCCACTGCCACCTGCAGCCATGAAAGAAAGAGCCCAGGAAATCGACACCCCGACCTCATTATTCTCCTGTTCCCGACATCTTGCAGTGCTTCCCACTGCCTGAACCCTATCTGAAGTTCGAGTGTAAGTAAGCATGATTGATGCAGTACAGAAAGCCTCCTGGAGTCTGGAGGGTGAGGTACAGGTAGAAGTCCAGGTAGGTTCCATGGTTTCTGGCTACTCAGTGGACAGTGGCTGTGGCACTCACTCTAAAAGGGATGGAGAAGAGAAAGACGAGTTCATTTTGCAACCAAGTGTGTTACTTTAAAATGAGTTCCATTTTGGAAGAAATGTGTATTTCTTTATTTATTTATCCCTTTTAGAGTTTTTAAAAATTGTGAGTTGATTGTATTTAATGCTTACGTATGTAAACATGTGATTTTGAAGCTATATTAACAAAAAGAAAAAAGCAAGCATCCTTCTCCACCTGGGACGCTGTGTATTAATTTGCCTGAAATGTACACACAGATATATACATATGTTTACATGGCAGACGAGTAGAAATGGCCAGATCCTTTGGAAAAGATACTGAAGAAACAAAATAAAACAAACAAAAGTGAAAATATAGCTAAATAGCTATGGAGGAGTGTAGACATATATTTACCCTCTCTTGTTTCTATAATAGGGAAGAAATGTCCACTACACTCCTAAGAGGAACAATGTGGGAAGAAGCCTTTATGCCTCTTTGTTCATATTTTCTCACCCCTCCCTAGGGAGGGAAGAGTGAAATCTGACAGGTGAATGATTCTAGAGTCTCTCTCCCTCCTCCCTTCTCTCTTTCTTTCCATTTTCCTCTGCAAGATACACAAGAGTTCCTGCTTCTCTGTAGGCTGAGTTTATTAGGACAGAATTTGACTCTGCAGTTTGCTGTTGGGGAAGTGGGAGTCGACCTGAGGGGATGGAGTGGCCTATAGTTATGGGTAAAATTAATTCATGGAACACTGCGAGGAAGACCAGTTGTGACCTGGATGTAAGTTGTATTCTCCAACTCAGATTCACCAATAGTAAAGCAAGCATTTTGATCTGCATCTGTCTAACTCACACATCACCTCAACTGGTTTGCAATTCAGGAGGAAAAGAAAGGAATGGTCTTCATACTCCACCCTGTAAAGAAGCCCAGCAGCTACTATCTTGAAGAATGAACTCATATAAGAAATCTCCCTTTCCTGATTCTCTATTTAACCGTGAGCATATGCACGTTTTGTAAGACCTTTGATATGCCCACTTGGTTTGAATAGGCACATCACAGGAGTGAGATGACTCATTAAATAAATCTCAGGTGTTGGAGGGGAGGAACACTGCTGAAAGATTATGCAGTAACCAAAGAAACAGCTGAGATCCACATGTCACAGTTTTCAGTCGTGTGTATATAACATCCAGATCTGCTTGTCATTCAAAACAACACTAAAAAAATAAACAAAAACAAAAAACACAGAAACCCTCCAATATCTTCCACTGCTGTCAGGATGAAGTCTGAAATCTGACAGGATCAGAGGTCTGGCCTCTTCTCCCACTCATGATTCCTCTTGTACCACAATCTCCCCAAATCTCTATGCTCTCTACTCCTCAAACCCAACATTCTCCCTTCTGCCACAGGACCTTTGTGTTCTCTATTCATGATTCATATTTTAGCTTAAGCTTCTCTTCTTCAGGAAAGCTTCCTTGACCCTCTAGCTTAGGTTATTGATACAGTTATATGCTCTCATAGTTTCAGCTACTCTCAGTCCCTCTGTCTCTGTCTCTCTCTTGATTTATACCTAGTTGTGATGTTTTATTTACTGATGGGATTATTTAACTAATGAACTATTTCAATCCAGACTGTAGCTTCATGAAGGTAGAGACCATGGGTAATTTTGTTCCCCTATCATCTAAAATAGAGCTTAGCAGAGTCTTAATACCTGTGGGTTGAATTAATGAATAAAAGAAAGAATGCAAATTAATAAAAACTATAGTCACCCATGTGTTAGTATACCATGTGTATATATGCAGACATACTGATTAAATAGATTTTATGGGTCTTAAGATATAAGATCTTAGTGTATCCGAAGAGAATATTCCATACTGAAGAATAAATTGATTTCCACCTTAGATTTTAGTAGTTTGTTTTTTGTTTCTCAAAAATATGTTCATTTCATTTTAGTGGCATAAAGTTTTAAAATCTCTGCTGTGATACAGTGAAGTTATTTCTTTATTATTCACACAGTTATCCCATTTTTAAAATCTATATAATTCATATAAATGGTAGCATTATTATGTATTATCTTAACTATCAAGGCACTCCACTGAATCTTCTAAAATTATAAATTGGTCCCAAAAAATAAATGTTTCACATTCAAGTCTTATATTAGCCTTGATTTATAAAAGAAAATCATAAGATGCTCAGAAGCAGAATAGGAGAAGCTGATGGCTTTGGGGAAAAAAAAGTAGAGCCCTTGGGTTCTAGTTCATCCCACAAATTGCAAGCCATGTGCAGGAGTAAATTTAAACAACCTGAACATCTGTGTGACTGAGGAAAATGCTGCCTGCTCTGTCTTTACCAGAGGAGGATTACACAAAATAATATGGTCTCACCTCTTGGTAAAATCTAAAGTACAATCCAAATCAAAGATAATCATAGGCAATCCCTATGCTGGGAAATTTCAGAGAAAATTTTGATGCTGTTGTGGACTCTGAAGCTATGTCATACTTGTCCAAAGCCTAGAAGTGTTGGGATTAAGAACAAAGAAAAGCCTCAGTGTTCATAGGCAGTAGTTCCTTCATATCAGTCTTGGCACTGATTTTTTTTAATCTGACACCAAAAAGTAAAAGCAACAAATACAAAAATAAACAAATGGACTACATCAAAGTAAAAAGCTTCTGCAGAGCAAAGGAAACCATCAACAAAATGAAAAGGCAACCTAAAAAATGGGAGAAATTACTTGCAAATCGTGTATCTGATAAGGGGCTAATATTCAAAATATATAAAGAACTCATATAACTCAACAGCAAAATAATAATAATAATAATCTGATTAAAAAGCAGGCAGAAGATCTGAATAAACTGTTTTCCAAAGAAGACATACAGATGGCCAACAGGTACATGAAAAGATGCTCTACATCATTAATCATAAGGGAAATGAAAATCAAAAGTACAAGGAAATATCACCTCACACCTGTTAAAGTGGCTACTATCAAAAAGACAACAATAAAAAGTGTTGGCGAGGATGTGAAGAAAAGGGAACCCTTGTGCACTGCTGGTGGGAATGTAAATTGATGCAGCCACTGTGGAAAACAGTATAGCGTTTCCTCAAAAAAATTAAAAATGAAACTACCATATGATCCAGCAATTCTAATTCTGAGTACTTATCCAAAGAAATTGAAAACACTAACTTGAAAAAAATATGCACCCCCATTTTCATTGCAGTACTATTTACAATAGCCAAGATAGGAAAATAATCTAAGTGTCCATTAATGGAGGAATGGATAAAGAAGATGTGAGATATATATATATATATATATATATATATATATATATATATATATATACACACACATACATACACAATGGAATATTAATCAGCCATAAAAAAGAATGAAATCTTGCCGCTTGCAACAACATGGATGGATTTGAGGGATGGATGTGATATATATATGGATGTGAGATATATATATATATGCACACACATACATACACAATGGAATATTAATCAGCCATAAAAAAGAATGAAATCTTGCCGCTGGCAAAAACATGGATGGATTTGGATTATGCTTAGTGAAATAAGTCAGACAGAGAAAGACATGCATTATAATCTCTCTTACATGTGGAATCTAAAAGCAAAAAAAAAAAAAAGCTCATAAATACAGAGAACAGATTGGTAGTTGCCAGAGCTAGGGGACTAGGCATGGGAGAAATGGGTAAACTGTTTTTTGTTTCTTTTAGTTTAAATAAATTAAAATATGCTTGGGGTTTTAAAGTCTCAGGCTACTTACAAGCTGCTTTCTGGAGCAGTCCCATGGTACTCAATCTTTCAGCTAACATGTGTATTGAACAGCTACTATATTCTCAGCAATGTGAATCAACTTACGTGAACATGTGAACAGCAATATAAATAAGAGAAAAAAGAAAGAAAAAAAAAAACAAAAACAGAACACGGCATTTAGAGCCAGAAGGCTGGCCTCAAATTCCAGCTTCCTCACTTACTGGCTATGTGTCCTCAGGCAAGTTACTTAATCTCTATGTGCCTGTTTCCTCAGTAATGTGAAGGCAATAGTAGCATATATCACATGCAGTGCTATCATGCAGATGAAATGAGGTAGTATATGAAAAGTCTGAAGAACAGTGCCCAGCACAATTATTCACAAGGACTGGTGCTATGTAAGAATTCATTGTCTGATCTATGGGTTCCTTATATTGATGCTGTGGGTGGTGGCAGTCTATTAATCCCTTCACCACATGCGTCTGCAGCCTTTTGGGTGGGAAAAAAAAATACTCTGTCCATTTAACACTTTAAATGGAGATATTTAAATGGAGATATTTTATCAAGGGGGACATAACGAGATATTTTATCAAGGGGAATATAACTTTGCCAATTGGAATTTAATTGAAAGACATTTATAATTTTTAATTTACTGCTTATCTCTACTGCCTTTGGTTTCACTTATACTCGGTCTTTCCTTCTCCCACAATGGGATGTGTGTTTTCTTTTGATTGGTTTGCACTTTCATCTCTCAGACTAGCCCTCCAAATTTTCCAAAGTAGTTTGGCCTCTAACCTTGCTACCTGGTTTCTCTCTGTCTTGAGGGTTCTTCAAGATTTGTTAAGCTCCCTTCTCCATTTCATGCCAATTGCCTCCTTATGTAGATTTAACAATAAAGAAATTGCAGAGGCAACCAAATATGAACTCCTGCAGAAACCACTGGAACTTCCCAAAGTACCTTTTATGATGACCCCACTGCCAGGCTCAATTATGTGCAGCAGGGTCACTTTGAAGCCCATTTAAATCAATTCTGTAAAACTGCCTGAGACACTAACAAATGATTTACTGAAATTGAGATATAACTCTTGCCTCCTTGGCAGCCACAAATGGTGTCCTTCTACCAAAAGAGCAATCAAGTGAGTTTTGCATGATTTGCTTTTAAGAGAACCACGGCCTTCACTGTTCACGTTCATTTCATCCTCTAGATGCTAGCAGCTCCTTTTCCTATTCCCTTACCTTGTGGAGACTAAAGAGAGATTTGAGAGTCGGTGATTGCCGGCGGCAGGCAGTGCAGCTCTCTCCACACGGTCATCACCGTCTTGTATTGCTCCCGTCATGTTTTTAATGTATGTCTTTAACCCCACCGATGAATCAGAATTATTATCAGCCACAGGATTTTATTCTAGCTTGTGTTCATGAATGATTTTGTTGTCCTCCCAAGAGCCGTGACAGGAATCCGGTATCTCCAGGAGCCTTGAGCGAGACACATGCCTTACAGTGGCTTTTAAAACATGTCTAAGACTGACATTATTACAATTCTAAAGATCAGCTGGCCATGGTCAAAATCGTATATTTATCTGTTCTTTAAAAAAGTAAAAAAATACACATATTTATGGATGTGCAGAGTCTACATAGCCCCAGAGGCTGCTGTTCAACTGTAGTGAAATAAACAGGCATTTCTGTTAGTTTACATTACTCACCTGTCAGAAGGCATTCAGAGGAACACGTGCAACAAGGTCTTCACCCTTTACTCCCTCCTCCATGATCTCAGGCAGGACATATCTCTTGAGATCAAAACCCACACCTCATTTTCCTATAGTTTCCACCAACCCAATTCTTTCTTTCCCCCATTTTGAAGCTCAATGTCACCTTGTTCTCATTTTGCCAACTGCAAATCCCTAATCTATATTACGGTTATTTTCTGCTAGGTGAGGTGCCAAGCACTGGTTATAAAATTTGTATGCATTTTCTCTTTTTATCCAGGAAAAGGAAAACTATTTATGTTTATAACACAGGTGCACCTCACGAAAGGTCAAAAATATGTAGGGCTATAGGTGTCTAAAAAATAGATTTATGTTGTGAATTTATATCATAATTCTGAAAGAAAATTAGGAGTTGTATTTAATATGTAACAATAAATAAAACAATATGTATATATGTACGTATAATTTATATACACACACACTCACTTTGTTCTTCCCCAAATCTCTATGATTATCCTCATTTCACAAAATGAAACTGTTGCAAAGAACAATTAAGTAACTTCCAAAGGTGAAACAGCTGAATAAATGATAGAGTCAGGTTTTGGACCCAGGTGGTCTGGTTCCAAAACTAATTCAAGAAATACTTAAGGAGTACATACTGTGGGCAGGATACAAAGTAAATATTATTTATATAATCTGTTTTGTTTGAAAAACTCCACTCATATAAAAGCAAATAAATATCTTGTATCATACTGAATTCTCAGTTCAATAAAGTAGACAAGAATCACAGGTCATAGCCACCAAGTAACCTATCCCTTGAATGGCAGGTAGACTAACCAGATCCCTGGTGAAAGGTAACCAAACCTCTGAAAGTGTAAGCCCAGAAGTCCAGACCATGTAAAGCAACCTGGTTACGAATACTGTTTCTGAGTTATACAAAAGAGAGGGCACAAGATACCTGCCTGCTCTTTATGCCTCTAATGAAAGCACAATGCTGGACTGTGCCCCTCGGTTAAGGTTTTATGATTCTAGAGGTAGGCTTCCACCCAAGGAGATATTGTTATTCTCTGCATTAGTCGGTGCCTTGACTGAATCCCCTGCTGCCTCTCAGGTTCGCTTCGGCTGCCAATCTCCAGGCCACTGACTACTCAGTGTGCAGAGGATGGAGAGTACAGGCTTATTTCCTTGTGAAGCAAAACCTGTATTAATACAACATTTAAATGTTTTAACTCTATTATAGTATTTAGTTCTTGTATCAACTCTATGTGATAGGTTCAGCCCAGCCCCCCTTTTTTCATATGAGGATACCAAAACACACGGAAGTTAAATAACTTATCCAGAGTTACCTGACTAGCAGATAAGTGAATAAAGAGCCTATTTTAGAGAGTGTAAGATTATATGGTCTTAACTGAACCACAAAGACACAGAGCCACAGGGAAAAGAACAAACAAAGAAGATTGGAAGGGAGCTGATGATTTTAAAGTCAAGAAGGGCAATTTTTATTTTGTAGGTTCAGCAAAATAAAATTGAGAGATGCTAAATCAGCAGTTAAAAATCTTGCTGTCATTTTACATTTAATAAATTAAAATGCATGCACCCATGTTTTCTTACGAGCTGATCCTATTGCTATCTCCAGAATGGTTACAGCTTTTGTATTTACAGGATCATTTCTGTATTAATAAAAATTACAAACTTAGAGTACACTACTACAGAGACTTGAGTTCACAGTTCTAAGACAAATGTCTTCCATTAATTCCTCTACCTGTGTGACTATCTGTAAAAAATCTCAGAGACAATTCTCAAAGGCCTAATGCAGGGGCCTTCATAAAAGTGAGACTTGGCCAGGTGGCCCTTCTGGATTCCCAGTCATGGGTCCTTTTACCTGGGATGGCCCACACTCTGATCTGAGCACTTTAAGAAATCATTTGATCTTCACAACAACATTTTCATTTTTATAAGCTAGGACAAATGTGACTCAGAGATGTTAATTAACCTAAGGACCGTCAACTTATAAGAAGTGACACTGCCAGGATTAAAACCTAAATCTGTCTATTTCCAAAGCCACGTACTGCTCTGTCATTCAACAGCAAAAGAATAAGAAGAGAATGAGAATAGTTGGTGGTAGAAACACTCCTGTCCGTCATCTCATTTCATTCCCCTCAGTCCTTTCTCATAGGCTACCATCACTTGCCATCTAACAACAGTCTCCAACAGGACACCTGTCTACTATATGTTTTCCTCCCAAAGAGTCTAGCCTCCCTCCTCCTCCTGGCTTTCAATAATGGGCTTCAGAAGACGGCTTTGCTCTATCCCCCTTTGATCACCCACATTCTGACTATTCCCAGGTAGAGCTGCCAGATAAAATACAAGATGCCCATGCAATATTTGGGACAGCCCGATACTTTAAATCACTCAACATGGTTATCTGGAATTCAAACTTGACTGGGCAATCTGTATTTTTTTAATTGAAGTATAGTTGCTGTGCAATATTATGTAAGTTACAGGTGTATAATATAGTGATTCACAATTTTAAAGGTTATACTCCATTTATAGTCATTATAAAATATTGGCTATATCCCTCATGTTGTACAATATATCCTTGTAGCTTATTTTATACCTAATAGATCGTATCTCTTAATCCCCTACCCTTTTATTGCCCCTCCCCCTTCCCTCTCCCCACCGGTAACCACTAGTTTGTTCTCTGTATCTGTGAGTCTGCCTTTTTTTTTTTTTTTTTAATATAAGGGCAATCTGTATTTTTATTTGCTAAATCTGACAACCTTATTACCAGGAGACATTAATTTAGGCAAGATGTTCACATTCTATTATCAACACTTCAGGTCTCAGTACTCTAAACTTTCTTCCTTTTCCTTAGGCTTCCTTTCCCTATTCAAACACAAAGATATTTGTAGAGACTGAGTTTTCATCCTCTTTTCTTGTGATTATGAAATTTGATTGCAGACAACTTTTTTAGCATCCACATCTTTTTCCAGTTTTTCTTAGAGTAAAATAACATAAACAACCTGTACCTCTTTCCTCTAGCAATTCAGTAAAGTAGCAAAAAAAGGTGCAAACTTTTGAATTCATGACTTCGAGACTCTATAAGACATGTCCAAAAAGGAGGATAATGATAATAAGGAATATTAGAGCCAGCTGGTTTTCTGGGGAAGGAAAGGGAATAGGGAGACTGGAAATGAGTCTAATAGTCCTCAGAATGTCTTAATATATAAAAATATTAGTATCACTGTAGTAAGACTGAAAATATAGGCTATATCATACTCAAAAGAGGCTAAGAGGGCTTCACTGGTGGCGCAGTGGTTGAGAGTCCGCCTGCCGATGCTGGGGACACGGGTTCGTGCCCCGGTCCAGGAAGACCTCACATGCGGCGGAGCGTCTGGGCCCGTGATCCATGGCCGCTGAGCCTGCACTTCTGGAGGCTGTGTTCCACAACGGGAGAGGCCACAACAGTGAGAGACCCGTGTACCGCAAAAAAAAAAAGAGGCTAAGATTGGCAGCTAACTATAAAAATGTATGTATTTGTTCAGGTTTGGAAACCTCAGAAAATAATATGACAGAAAAAAACAACAAACTCTTACAGTTAGTTAACAAAATACATAGGGTCTGGGTTAACATTCATGTAGGTTCTTATACGTGTTATGGCTTTTATAGTAGTATGTTAATTTTTTCTTTAATTTTCTTTGGAAGAAAAAAACTATTTTTAAGATATCAGAGGAAAAGAAAGATAAGATTAGTCTCATAATTCAATAAAGTGATAGACTATCAAGAAAATGAGATTGAGTGTAGTCTATCTGATGTTAAAATGTCAGTATTCCAATAACCGTATGCCAGCACTAAAGTCAAATTAATTAGTATTTTTTTCTTATCAAGCAATAAATCAAGTAGAAGACTGCAGAAAAATCAGCTGACTTATGAAACATTCTGGCATTAGTTTTCTAAAACTAAGATGTCTTCAGATAATCAGAAAATGCTTGAAATGATTTGAATAATTTAAGAATTCAGAAAATGTAACATGTATAATCCTTGTGCTTTTTACATATGCTTCTAATACTTTAGTTTTTCAAACATTTTTAATACTGAGAAGACAGTAAACACTAGAGTGAGCAAACAAAAAACACATTTTCTTGTTAGGGGCAGTATTAGCAAGAAGAATATGATGATTTCCCCCCAAAATTGATGACTTGGAGTTATAACAGATTCCAATATAGAAAGACATTTGGACAATATACTTATTTTTGTCACATGGGAAATCCTTCTAATCTATCCTACCATCCCACTGGCCCAAACTACTTACAAATCAATCCAAACCTTTATAACAATCCTCAAATATACCAACTTCAAAAGCTTTCATTCCTGGCAAATGACTCTGTCTCTTACTTTAAAAGGAATAAGTCATTGGGTATGAACTACTAGTCTCCAAACGATCGAACTCATCTAGCTTTTATCCTATTTTTCTCCCCATCTTTCAGGATGCAGTATCTCTCCTCTTGTTTCAAGAGAGTCAACCCACTTATAATTTTTAACCTTTTGTTTTCCATTTCTTCAAGGAACATGATCCATTGATCATATCTAATTTCTCTGAGATCTTTAATCTACAAACATCCTTCTTTCAAAAGAAGCAGGCTTAAGTTTCTCTTATGAAAATCAAAATCCTTCCTTTGGCTTACTTTCTAACTATTTCTTTTCCTCTTTCTCAGTTTCCCCATTTTATCTTCTTTAAAGAGCCATCTACTCTCCATGCTTATAATCCCTCACTTCTCTTTCACTCTCGGTCATCTATTTTACTTCATCCTCCCATCTTTACCCCCTATACCTTCCCCTGGAAATACTGTTACTAAAACCCAACTATGCAGACTGTTGCCAAATCCAGTGGCAATTTCTTAGTCATTATCACATTTCCCTGTGGCCTTTGATATGTTGAGCACATATTTGGCCTTCTTGACATCTACTGCTCCTGTTTCTCCTACTCTTTGCTATTCCATGTTGATCACAGTTGCATCTTCTTACTCTGATGTCCTTAAATCATAGCACTCCATAGAATCATACCACAGGCCCCCATTTTTTTTAACTTGACAATTCTTATTATTTGTAGTATTATTTGAGGGTGGTGATTTCCAATTTCTATCTATAGTCCAGACATCTCGCAGGAATTTCAAAACAGTACATATATCTGCCAAGTGGTCATCACCACCTGAGCACCTTGTAAATCACTGAAACCAACCTGCCCAAACTTTACCATCTTATGCCTCCCCCAATGCCTCTGCTTCTCACCTCCCTAAAAATGCCCCCCAATTCTTATTCTTTGCCTCTCTTTATGGTATCAGTGGTTATAAATGGGGAAAAAATAGTCTTAGATCCATTTTTAGTGATCCATGCTCCCGTCATCCAATTACTCATTCACTCCTGCGAAGTTATAACTGCGAAGTTATAACTCCAGTTATAACTTCTAATTATTTCCTGATTGTTTTCCTTTTTACTATCAATACTGTTTTGGTCACTATTATTCTCTTTTTTTCCCCTAAAATCTCTTTAGTGGGCTTTTACAAATTTTTAAAATTAATTAATTAATTTATTTTTTGGCTGCACCACACAGCTTTTGGGATCTTAGTTCCCGGACCAGGGATCAAACCTGTGTCTCCCATGGTGGACGCACGGAGTCTTAACTACTGCACCACCAGGGGAGTCCCCTACTCTTGAAATTTATAAAATTAATTTTTTTGGAGTATAGTTGATTTACCATGTTGTGTTAGTTCTGCTGTACAGCAAAGTGAATCAGTTATACTTGTATATCTTGTATATATCTTGTATACTTGTATATCCGCTCTTTTATAGATTCCATTCCCATATAGGCCATTACATTGACTGGAGTTCTCTGTGCTATACAGTAGGTCCTTATTAGTTATCTATTTTATGTATAGTAGTGTGTACGTGTCAATCCCAATCTCCCAATTTATCCCTCCCCCCCTTTTCTTCCTTGGTAACCGTAAGTTTGTTTTCTACATCTGTGACTCTATTTCTGTTTTGTAAATAGGTTCATTCATACAATTTTTTTAGATTCTAACTGTAAGCAATATCATATCATATTTGTCTTTCTCTGTCTGACTTAGTTCACTCAGTATGACAATCTCTAGGTGCATCCATGTTGCTGCAATGGCATTATTTCATTTTTTTTTATTACTGAGTAATATTCCATTCTATGTATGTACCACATCTTCTTTATCCATTCCTCTGTTGATGAATATTTAGGTTGCTTCCATGTCCTGGCTATTGTAAATAGTGCTGCAATGAACATTGGGGTACATGTACCTTTTCAAATTATGGTTTTCTCCAGATATGTGCCCAGGAGTGGGATTGTAGGATCATATGGTAGCTCTATTTGTAGTATTTTAAGGAACCTCCATACTGTTCACCGTAGTGGCTGTACCAATTTACTCCTACACCAACAGTGTAGGAGTGTTCCTTTTTCTCCACACCCTCTCCATCATTTATTGTTTGTAGATATTTTGATGGTGGCCATACTGACCAGTGTGAGGTGATACCTCATTGGCGTTTTGATTTGCATTTCTCTAATAATTAGTGATGTGGAACATCTTTTCATGTGCCTCTTGGCCCTCTGTATGTCTTCTTCGGAGAAATGTCTATTTAGATCTTCCACCCATTTTTTTTGATTGTGTTGTTTGATTTTTGGTGTCAAGCTGCATGAGCTGTTTGTATATTTTGGATATTACTCCCTTGTCAGTTGCTTTGTTTGCAAATATTTTCTCCCATTCTGTAGGTTGTCTTTTCATTTTGTTTATGGTTTCCTTTGCTGTGCAAAAGCTTTTAAGTTTCATTAGGTCCCATTTGTTTATTTTTGTTTTCATTTCCATTACTCTAGGAGATGGATCCAAAGATACCTGATAAGAACACTTAACAAGAGATCTACGCTTCTAACAAAATTTTCAGTGCACAATACAGTATTGTTAACTGTAAGCATAATGTTGTACAGCCAATCTCTGGAACTTACTCATCTTGCACAACTGAAACTTTATACCTGTTCCACAGAAGTTCCCCATTTCACCCTGCCTCTAACCCCAGGCAACCATCATTTTACTCTCTGCTTCTATGAGTTTGACTACTTTAGATATCTCATATAAGTAGACTCATACAGTATTTGTCCTCCTGTGTCTGGCTTATTTCACATAGCACACTGTCCTCCAGGTTCATCCATGTCGTCACATATTACAGAATTTACTTCTTTTTAAGGCTCAATATTATTCTATTGTACATATATACCACATTTTCTTTATTCATTCATCCATCAGTGGACATTTAGGTTGTTTCCGTATTCTGACTATTGTGAATAAAGCTGCAATGAACATGGGAGGGGGGGCGTTCCTCAAAAAATTAAAAGTAGAACTATCATATGATCCAGCAATCCCATTTCTAAGTATATATCCAAAAGAATTGAAACCAGTATCTCAAAGAGATACAATAGTTTTTTTTTTTTTTTTACTGTTTTTTCCTCTTCCTCTGGAGTTATCTTCTTCAGTCTAGATTCCTTTATGCTGTCTGCATGACTTTCATTAATGTTCACATGACCATAACTTTCATATGCTCTACTCAAACCTTTAAAGACTCATTATTACCCATCAGAATGCATGTAAGCTTTTTAGCATGGCTTGAAAGAATTTCATGATATGTACCATTACTGGATTTATCAAATTAAATTATTGCACAGGACATACCTTCAGTCAGTATTTACCTGAAATTCAATTTGAATCAGGCATGCTGTATTTTTCTGGCAACCCCCATGATAGGAGACTTGATTATTACTGCTCTAGTTCATTCCTTCTGTGCTCTACCCACATGACTACTCCCCACCCTGTACTTGATTATCCAAGCCCCCACCCTAAGAAAAAGAAAAACCTACAGGTCTACTTTACTCTTCCTTCTAGTCTTTTGAAACACTATACTTTCTTGCCTGTAATGTCTTATCTTTATCTGTGGTTGCTGTCTTTCTCTTTAATAGCTGTGCATAGGTATGCCCAGCTAGACCACACTTCTAGAATGCATTTGAAGTTAGATGAGGCCATATGATCAAATTATCTCCAATGAAATGGACTAAATTTGATTTGTGCCTAAATCCAGCCCTGCTTCATAATACCTCCAAAGAGTGCCCGTCAATGCTCTTTGGGATGATGACACAGAGAGGGACCTTAAGTCCATGTATGGATGATAACTATGCTGCCATCAGCCTGGGTCCCTGAAAAACTGGGTCCTTGAAATGTCTCTCCATCCTCCTGGAGCACCTGCCTCAGTTTTTGTAAATAAAACAAAATGAAACAAAGTTCTATTGTGTTTGAGCCATTACACTCAGGGTCTAATTATCCTATCTTACTAATTCACTACCTTCCCTTATATTCAGGTCTCAGCTAAATAAATATTATCTCATACAGAAATGTTTTTCTGCCTCCCAAATACTGAATTGCAGAAGGATAGGAAGAGTAGATGAAGGAAATCTGATGATTCTGAAGATTAAGAGCTGCAGTGAGAAAAGTATGACTTTCCTTACATTTTATTTGAGACATGAATTATAATACAAGAAGCCTGTATCCTCATTATTTCTTATGAACAAAGAAATATAGGTTAATGATTTTTTTCTTATGACTAAATTTAGGCTTTTCTGACTTTCACCTTTGAAAACATTTAAAACTTATCAAGTTACATTCAACAAGGCTTTGCATAAAATCACTCCAAAAGTCAATTCCCTTTACAAGTCACTACATTCTAATGCATATTTTTTTTTCTAATGCATATTTTTTAAAGTTTAAAATACTTTGTATGGGAAAAGCACACATTGTACTCTATACCAAGTGTATTTTTTTCTATAAAGGGTCATATAAGAAATATTTTAGAATTTGTAGACTACACGGTCTCTGTCAGTTATTCACCTCTGCCACTAAAAGGCAAAAGCTGCCATAGATGACATATCAACAAGTGAGCATAGTTATATTCCAATAAAACTTTATTTACACAAACAGGTGACAGGCAGGATTTGGTCCATAGGTTGTAGTTTGCCAACCCTCTGATCTATACCCAAATACAAAGTACCTATAAAAACAACACAGAAATGATAAGCATATTAATATTTTGCATTATTCTGTCTCTCCAAATTCTACTTTCTTTCTCCTCCTCCTTTCCCTCCGCCTTCTCTCTCTCTCTCTAACAAAGTACCTATAAAAACAACACAGAAATGATAAGCATATTAATATTTTGCATTATTCTGTCTGTCTCTCCAAATTCTACTTTCCTCCTCCTCCTCCTTTCCCTCTGCCTTCTCTCTCTCTCTCTTTACTTCTAAATGAAATGTACAGATACAGCGACCCCCGCTTCCTTCTATCTTGCCACGCAGGTTGTTATCTGACTTATAAATTTTTGTCTATTTGATGAGTATTAAATGAAATTCTCTTATTGTTTTAATAGTAATTGCTTAGATTTAAGAAATGCTTAGGTCAAGCTTGATCAAAATGATTAATATGTCTTAAGACAATCATATGAGGAAAGATTATTTTCATCTCTGTCATACAGCTGAGATAACAGAGGCTCAAAAGTGTAAAGTAACTTTCCCGGGGTCACTTGGCTACTCAATGATAAAATCAGAATTTCAACTCAGGTAATGTAAATCCAAAATCCATGTTATTTACCAATGAAACTAATAATTCTCTCTCTAGGTCTGACTTTGCTTTTCTCTGACTGTGAGTAAGCCATGTCTTTTTAGTAAGTCTTCCCATCTAGTGTGGTCAATTTTCTCTCACCCATGAAAATACTAAGACTTGGGTATTTTCATCCCTTCAGATTTTCATGTAAATTCTAGGATCAGTTTGACAAATGCAAAAAAAAAAAAAAAAAAAAAAGAAGAAGAAGAAAGGCCAACTGGTTGGATTGGGAATAACTTGAATATACGGATTAATTTAGGAAGAACTGACATCTTTATTTTACTGCGTCTTTGCAAACATGAGCATGGCAAATCTCTTAATCTATTTGTGTCTTTTTTTATGTCTTTCTTTGAGGTTTAATATATTTTTTCCATAAAAGTTCCATATAACTTTTGTTAGATTTATTCTTAAGCACCTTATTTTTGTTGTTATTATAACTAACATTTAAAGTTAGATTTTCTAATTATTTATTGCTGACATTTATAAAAGATATACATTTTTGTGATAGTAGTCTTTCTCATTTTGTTCTTCTTTAAAATAAAATGTCTCTAACATTTCTCCATTAAACATAATATATATTATAGGTTTTGGATGATAACTTTTGCGGCGTTAAGGACATTCTTTTCTATTCCTAATTTACCAAGTTTTTTTTTCTTTTAAAATCATGACTAGGTGTGGAACTTTTCAAATGCTTTTTTGTATGTGCTGAGAGGTTATTTCCCCTTTATTGTTTACTGTGGAAAATTTCAATAATAGATTTTTCTGATGTTAAACCACTCTTGCTTTACTGAAATAAATCCTATCTTGTCTCAATGTAATTTTTTCAAAGTATACTCCTGGATTGATACTGCTAATATTTTATTTAATATTTTTACCTCTACAACCACATATGGCTTCTGGTTTTCTTTTCACAGAAAGATACTTACAAATTTTATTGAGTTATATAGCAGTCTCACAAATTGAAAAGAGGTACTTTCCCTGTTTTCTGGAATGCTTGCATCTTATAGGCAGTAACAATTTGAAGGTTTATCATAATCTAACCTTTAAAACCTCCTCAGCCTCGTGTTTAGCTTTGTGTTTGAAGGTAGCCTTTAATGTATTGATCCTGTTCATTTAGTGGATAAAAGTTGTTTGAGATATTCCATTTTTGTCTTGCATCAGATTATCAAAGTTCCATAAAGAGTAGAATAAAGTTATGCATAATAAAGCATTATGTGCTTTAGTTATTTTTAATATTCTTATATTTTAAAATTAATGATTTTTCTTCTTGTTTAAGCTCACAAGAGGTTTTATAGTCTTTTCAAAGAATAAGTTTTGCTTTTGTTGGCCTTCTTTATTTCTTCTTTCATAAAATCTACCAGTGGAATCATCTAGGTCTGTGGTTTTCTTCATGGAAAGGTTTTTTGTTATAAATTCAATTTTTTAGTAGATACAGGCTACTCGTATTTTTAATCTGTCCTTTCTTCAGTTTTAATAACTCATACTTTTGAAAGAATGTGTCTCTGGTGGATTAAAAGTGGCCATAAATCATTGTCACTACCCTGTTTAAGTGAAATTTGTGTCCTCTTCTTTAAACGTGGGCTGTTTTTGCCAAACAGAACCCAGAACATGGTGAGAGTGATGTCATGCCAGTTCTAGACCCAGCCTTTAGGAGGGCTCACAGTTTCCACTTAATACTGTTCTTATTCTTGAAGTCCAGATGCTATGTAAAGAAGCTACCCTCAGGCTTCCCTGGTGGCGCAGTGGTTAAGAATCTGCCTACTGACGCTGGGGACACAGGTTTGATCCCTGTCCCGGGAAGATCCCACACGCTGCAGAGCAGCTCAGCCCGTGCACCACAACTACTGAGACCGTATGCTACAACTACTGAAGCCCACGTACCTAGAGCCTGTGCTCCCTAACAAGAGAAGCCACAACAATGAGAAGCCCTTGCATGGCAATGAAGAGTAGGCCCCGCTCGCAGCAACTATAGAAAGCCTGTGCACAGCAATGAAGACCCAACACAGTCAAAAATAAAAACAAATAAATAAATTTATTAAAAAAAAAAAAAGAAAAAGAAACTACTCATGGTGAGCCCGAAGAGACAGATAGAGGTACCACCCTTTCTTTGTTAGTACCTTCTAGTTCTCCAGTCATACATGTGAGTGAAACCATCTTGGCTCGTTTAGCTCTATATGCCCTCGATTTCAGCCACATGAATGACACCAAGTGAGACCAATGGAATAACTACTTGGTCAAACCAGAAATTCATGAGATAATAAATGGATTATTTTTTTACTTTGTCACTGAGTTTTGGAGTTTTTGTTAGATAGCAATAAGTAGCCAAAACAGAAATGTATAAGTGGGGTAAGACTATAATAAAACCTTAAAATATGTGCTACTGGAGGTGGGCAGAAGAAGAAGGGCTTGGAGAAAATGGTTAGTGAATAGTGGAAGGACAGTGAAGAAATTTTATTACCAGGATTAAAAAAGACAACCTGTGTTATGCAGTGGCATAACATAACAAGAAAATGTGGCAACACTGTCACCTACAGTAACATGAAAAATAGAAAATATATCTAGTGAATCTGTGGATTTGGCTAAGAAGAGTTCCACGCAGAATACTGAAAATACTGTTTCTTTTTGCTGTATATGCTAAGGCATAGAGAGAGATAGATGAACTAAATAACAAATTGTTCCATTATTAAGCAGAATCTAGAGGAAATATTTCCGGCCCAACACTTACAAGTATAAAGGTATTTCTGATTCCCAATCTCTCCCAGCAAAAGATTTTCAAAATAAGTAATGGTCTTAGGAAAAAGTAAAATTCAGGTCCTGATAGGAAAACACAGTCTGAGGATCAAGATGCCAATGACTCCTTGTTCTGCTTAGCTCTGATACTTGCATCCAGTTTCCAGCCTGTAGCCTCTAGTCACTACTAGATGTTACAGAAACTTATCCGGCAGATATACAGCCCAGCCAGAGGCCAAGGGTCTATGGTGAACACAAACATAGACTTCGAGTTTCTCCCAGTGCAAAGTTTCTCCTCTCCAGTTCTCTTCGGAAAAATTCAAACAATTTAGCAACCCTGAATTCTGATCTACATCTCAGCTCCACAGGTCGCCTCTCAACTTGTGCATTTCTCCTCTGCACTGTGGTAAAAAAGTACTCCCATTCAGAGAGCCTGGGTAAATATGAGGTTCACTTCATGTACTTTCTCTGTCTCAAGAACCTCAGCATCTCTGCCTATAGTCCAATGCCTGAAGACAGTTTAGTTAATTATCTTGTACCGTTTTGTAGTTGTTATGGTAGGAGAGGAAGTCTGGTCCCACTCACTCTGTCATGTCTCCATTTAAGAATATTCTATAATTTGGGTGGGTGAAAATCCCCCCTAAGCAATTTCGTACTTGTTTTTGCCAGTATCCTAGAGGGTTTCACCATGCCAGAAATAATTTTCATGCTGAGGAGTAAAATTCGAAACTTAAAACCTATATGAGTGCAATAAGTGCACAGAGATTTTTATTTATTTATTTTATTTTTTTGTAACCCAGAGCCCAGGCACAAAAAATATAACACCATATTACCTGTGATGGTAAACAGCTTTTTTTTTCCTAAATCACCTTTGCACTATTGCAGCCTTTCTTGGCTAATGGAGAATTTGCAGTTCCAACACCTCAATTCAGGCAGAATCTATGCTATTCCTTCTGTTTGGCTGTAGGTGCTAAAACCTACCAAAGCTCGAAAGCCTAAAATCCTCAATCCCCAACCGTCTCATTCTTTCCTCAAGGAACCAGCAATATGCCCATTTTGGGCATCTGATCTCCAGACTGTAGATAATAAATTTATATCATTTTAAGCTACTAAGTTTGTGGTAATTTGTTACAGGAACAATATAAAATTCACCCTATGAGAGGCTATTTCTTTCTTCAGTAGACCCTTTACAGGGAATGCATTCATTAAGAGAGGTACTATAATATTCACAGCAGCACTACTTGCAATACTGAAAGCTACAAACCAGTGGCCTATCAATAGCAGAATGGACAAATAAATTGCAATATATTCACACAAAGGGATATTATGTAGAGATGAGGATAAACCATTTATAAATACATGAAATGATATGAATAATGTCACAAACAATGTTGACAGATAGAGGCTCAACACATAAAAGTAAATGCTGTATAATCTAATTTGCATAACATTTAAAAATTAATAGAAATGTAAATAGTGGCTACACCTGGGTGCAGCATAGAGTCTACATGGGCACTAAACAGGTATATTTGGGTGCTGTTAATGTCAGTTCCTTAGTCTGGGTGATGGCTGTGAGGGTGTTCAGTTTGTGAAAATCCATCACTTTCTTTACATACACTTTTCTGTAAGTATTTGACATTTTAATAAAAAGTTAAAATGTAAATTTAAAATGTGACCCAGAAATTTCTTTTGATCAACAACAAGGAAGATTAAAATCTATGGAACTTTTAAAACATTTAAAAAAATTAAAATGATTTAAAAAGTCACTTTGGATAAATCCATCAAAAATATTAACCAAGGTCTTTTTGAGGTCTTATCTAAAAATTGAAACATTCTCTCAAGGCTGAAGGCTTAGCCTGAGGCCGGGACTGTCCCTAGAGCACTGTCATGAGGTCATGCACATTTAATTGAATAGTTGATTGAAATATACATAGAAAAAAAATTTTCCCATATATGACACAATGGCAATGTTTTCCTTTCTAGTTATTTGTTCCAATGTCCCGATCAAGACTAAAATCTTAATATAGGCTGCACTTTTAGTTACAGTCACTTCTAGTTAGATGTCTTTCAATTCCTAGTAAGGCTTTTGTACTACTTCTCCTTACTAGACACATTAGTGCCAGGGGCTCTCTGCTTAGAGAGTAGGTGGATGAGGATGCAATGCAACCATGATCCAGGTTTTAAAAGTGAGTTGTGAGTAACGGACAAGGCCCCTACTTTCCCTCTTTACCTTTATATAAAGAAAAAGGATTCCACTGTCAAGGTACAAAAGCCTTGATCCGCTGACCTGAATACCCCGTTTTTAACGATCCAAGTAGCTAGACAGGCTATCGATAGCCATGGGTAAACTCATCTTCAATAGAAAGAAAGCTACTTTCCTTAATCGTGCCTTCCTAAATTCCTTGCAGTTCACTAATTCCTTTCAGTTAAAGTAATATACTTTGAGCTGACTACTGGTACAAAGCGCTGTTTTAAGAAATTGAGGGGGTCACGAGAATGAGTTAGAAAGTCTTTGCCCTCAAATAAACCAGATTCTTATAGGAAAGGTAAGCCATGATTTATGTACACAAGTATATTTATGCACACAAGTATATTAGTATGGTATCTCTCCAATTCATTTCAAGGTTTTAAGTTTAAGGGAATATCTGGAATATTCAGTATAAGAAGATTTGAATTGGGAGTTAAAACACTGAAGAATCAGTAAATTCAGAATATATATTGATATATGTGTATATATATGAAATCTGTTTACTTACAGACACATCATCATTGTACATCATCTATATCATAATGTATAGCATCTATATTAAAGCAACTGTACAATCCTACATGCTAAATGTTAATGCAAACAACCCTTGAGTTGCAACATAGCAGAATCAAACAAAGGTCACTACTCTCTGTAATTTAGCTTGAGATAAATTTCTCAGTTTGAGTTCTGAAGCTAGAGTAGACACTATGTAACCTTTTGTAATTTCTCTATGTCTCCATGATGAAATAAAGTAGTGATGTCCAGGATTCTGCTCTTCGTCCCCTATCCCCCCCTTACTGTAGTGCATTCTATGAAGCATTAGGAGTTTGCTTTGCACAGTACCTTTCCTCAAGAAAATTACCCACCCTAGCCTTCGTTCAAGGAGCCATTCTAGACTAGTTCATTCACATAAGCCAACAAATCACCTCAGTGACAGGTGACTGGACCAGAAAGAGGCACCTAGACCTGAGATAGCCAATCTTAGAAACTCTCTTAAGGAATTTGTAAATTTGAGACCTAGAAACTAAAATCAGAAGTCAGGAGCATGTAGGGGAAGACTAGCAGTGACTATGAGGCAGAGGGAACAATGAGAGACATGACCAGAAAGAGGTTATTAATCTGAGGAAGCAGAAATCAACAGATACAAGAAGTAGAGTCTTAGGATGAGGCAGCTGGAATGGTAGATGTAAAACAAGGATATGCTGTTACACATTGGAAGCAGAGCGTACTCACAGAATGGGAAACAAATATTTGCAAATCATGTGTCTGAAAGGCACTTGTATCTAGTATATACAGATCTCTATAGTGAAAAGACAAGTAACCCAATTAAAAATGAGTAAAGGATCTGAATAGACATTTCTCCAAAGAAAATATACAAATGGCCAGTAAGCACACGAAAAGATGCTCAACATCATTAGTCATTAGGAAAATGCAAATCAAAATAACAATGAAATACCACTTCACATCCACTAAGATGGCTTTAATCAAAAGCCAGACACTAAATATGTGTTGACAAGGTTGTGGAGAAAGTGGAACACTCATTCATTTCTAGTGGGAATGTAATGTTTAGTCACTTTGAAAAATAGCTCGGCATTTACTAAATTGCTATACATAGATTTACCATACGACCCAGCAATTCCATTCCTAGGTATATATGCCAGTGAGATAAAAACACATCCACCAAAAACTTGTACATAAATGTTCATGGCAGGATTATTCATAATTGCCAAGTGTAAACAACCTATATGTCCATAAAGTGATGAATGTATAAACAAAATATGTATAGTCTTACACTGAAATGTTATTCTGCCATAAAAAGGAATGAAGTACTGATACCTGCTACAACATGGATGGATCTTGAAAACATTACGCTAAGTAAAAGAAGCCTGTCATAAAAGACTATATATTGTATAATTGCATTAATATGAAATGTCCAGGCAAATCAATAGAGATGTAAAATATAGATTAGTGGTTACCCAGGTAAGGGAGAGGGGAGAACAAGGAGTGAGTGTTAATAGGTACAGGGATTATTTTAGGAGTGATGAAAATGTTCTAAGCTGAGATTGTGCTGAAGGTTGTTTAGCTCTGTCCATATACTTAAAAATATTTAAAATTGTATTCCTTAAATCGGTCAATTTTATTATATGTGGATTGTATCTCAATAAAGACTTTTTTTTAAAGTGAAGGACTAGGGAAGGAAATTCATGTATCTGGGGAGAGAGGAGGTGAAGGCCAGAACTGAACTGTGTTTCCTCTTTCCAAAGCCCAGCCAGAATATTTGTGTGTTCATAATTTTTGGTTGTGTGGCTATTTGTATATTTGCAAATTGAAGTGATTTCACTCCCTTAATGTCACATATGCCTTTATTGTAAAACATCCCAAACTTTAAGTAACCTGAATAAGATTATTTTCCTTAAAACCCAAATAGGATATTTAAAACACTTCCCTGGATAATACCTCACTCCATTTTCGTACTGGCTTCACATCCTTTAACCCAAAATGATTATGAGGATTGTCTTTGATATCTATATTGACATATGAGTCAAGTATTTTAAAATGTGGGCTCTCTAGCTATAGCACTTGGATACCAGTTTGGTTCCACAACTTACAAACTGTGTGATCTTGGAAAAGTTCTTAAGCTCTTTGTGTCTCAGTTTCTTCATCTGTAAAATGGGAATAATAATGATACCTACAATGTAAAATTGGTGTGACGTACCTGACACATAGTGAGCACTCACAAATATTAACTATTATTGTATCATTTAGAGCCAATATATTTCTAAATATGTGGTTTCCACAATTAATGAACTGAGTTAGGAAACTTTTGGGGGAAGATAAAGCAACCTTTTCAAAATTCCCAAATACCAAATACCAAAAACACTTAAACTTTTAGCTAAAGGCTCTGTACTGGGTTTGGACTAGTGCCTCCAGGAACTTTATTTGTTTTTTAAAAAGGATATTATTTGGTTTAGTTTTGTCTGTGTTGTCCATTTATTTAATTTTGTTTGTTTTGTGTTCAGAGTGATAGTACATGATTTTCTGTATGTAGCAGTTTGAGTAGAGAGATGGTAATTATATGTTTCTTTCCTACACCTTGAGGAAATTATCAAATATCATCAGCAGGTCCCTATTATAAGTCAAGTATAAACATGTCACACTGTATGCAAATATCAAATATTATGTTGAACACCTGAAACTAATATAATGTAATATGTCAATTATACCTCAATTAAAAATAAATTAAATTTAAAAAAACATGTCACACTAACACTTTGAATCTGGCCAATAAAGTTTCTACTACTTTTTCAAGTATAAAAGGTCATATGATTATAGAAACAGATTCAATAGAGCAGGAATAATTGTAAGATTTATTTTATTCCTCCTCCTCTATTCAAGCACCTATTCCCAAAAGTAACAGTTACTTTATTCTCCAAAACCTCTTGAGGGAAATGTATTTTTCTTGGCAACCTCTTCCAGTGTCTTATAATCTGTACAGCCAAATAGTTCTTTATAAAGCAAGTTCAGAGTAAAGAAAAAAATTGAACACACTTCTATTTCTGATTCTTTCTCTATACATGATTTTCTTCCATAGAAGCTGCCTGAATTTTATTACCACTTTTGTGAGATGTTTGAAGCCATTAATGCTAGAATATTTTAACAGGAGCAAAAAAGTCTAAAGGCAAATTGTTCTTCATGTTTTCATTGAGGTATACTGAGGTTTTCATGGTTTCTCTCACCGCCCCCCTAAAATTCTTAAATATGTTGCTCTAATTGTTGTAAATCAAACATTTTGAACATATCAATTCCATATCTTAGGTATAAATTTGACAGGAAGGTTCAATACCATATCTGAGGCATAAATTTGACAGGAAGATTCAATTTCTATATATACTTCAGCTTTCCACAAGTTATTTAGTTGTTAGGAAGCCAGCCCAAAAAGAAACAGCATGCATTACTAGTGTCTGAAACTCTGAAAAGGCTAACCTGGTAGCACAAAAATGGAGATACCATCAAATGGAAAATAAATAGTTTACATTAAAATGTAAAAACAATTATTAAACAAATAAGAGAAATGATTGGTAGAAAAGTAAGTAGGATAAAATTAGAAAATATCTTGAGGTAAATAGGAAAGTAGGGGGAACATGCAAGTGATATTCATCATTTACTCAGCATATGTGATCTGAGCACCTACTATGTTCCAGGCACTGAAGATTCAGCATTGAGCAAAACAGAAAACACATTCACCTTCATGGGACTTACCTTCCAAGCAGGAAGATTAAAAACAACAAATTATTAAACAAAGTTATAGAAAACATAATGTCAGGGATTGATAAGCACTTTGAAGAAAAGATAAAGCAGGTTAAAGGAAGAGAGGGAGGAAAGGTAGCGCTCAAGATAGGGTGGTAGGGAATGTCTTTTGAGGTGTTGTAATTTTAGCAAAAGTCAGAATACAGTGAGAGTTGAACCACACAAACATGTGCAAGGAAAGTATTCCAGCTCAGGAACCTCCAAGAGCAAAGAGTCTTGGAGGTCCTGTCCTCCTATTTAGAATTTTCAAAGAACAGAAAGACCACTGTGGGGACTTCCCTGGCGGTCCAGGGGTTAAGACTTTACCTTCTAATGCAGGGGGTGCGGGTTCGGTCCCTGGTCGGGTAGCTAACGTCCCACATGCCTTGCGGCCAAAAAACCAAACATAAAACAGAAGCAATACTGTAACAAATTCAATAAAGACTTTAAAAATGGTTCACATCAAAAAATATCATTAAAAAACAAAGAAAGACCAGTGTGGCAGGAGCTAATGAGTAAGGAGAAGAGTGATGGAAATGAGTTATGAGAAGCTGGATGACACAGGTGATGACATACAGGCCAAGGACTTAGGAAGGTGAAGAACAGGTGCGTAACATGTCATGTATTTTGTTTTACAAAGGATCGCTCTTGTTGCCGCGGGATGAACAGACTTCAGTGAAGTAAAACTGGAAGCAGACCAGTTAGTGCCTATCAAGTTAAAACATGAAAGAGATTAAAGTGGTTTAGACTAGGTTCTTGGTGGCGAGGATTAGAAGTGGTAAGATTTGGGTTCTCTTTTGAAGACACAGCTAGTAGAATTTCTACTGGTTGTATACGAGATAGAAGAGAAAGAAGGAAGAGGACTCAAGGAAGGTGCCAAGATTTTTGACCTGAGCAATTGATGAATTAATGGTGGTCTTCACTGAGTTGGGGAATACTAGAGAAGGAAAGTGTTTGGAAAGAAAAATCAAATGTTAAGTTTGAAATAAATATGAGATATTGAGAAAAATGTCAGTAAGTTGAACACACAAGTCTAGACTTCAGCAGCAAATGTGGTCCTGTAATTCAAAATTTAGCCATTATCAGAGTACAGATGTTATTTAAAATCATGAGAATGGATGAGGTCACCAAAGAAGTTCATATAAACAGAGAAGAGAAGAGGTCTCAGAATTGAGCCCTAAGCCCTAGAGCCCTTGAAAACCTCAACATTGGAAAATAAGCCAGTAACAGAGATTGAGAAAGAGTAATATTGAGACAGAAGGTCTGGGAGAGTACACTCTCCTAGAAACGAAGGGAAGAAAGTACTTAAAAAAGAAAAAAGTGAACAGTTCTGTCAAACGCTTCTAAAAGAATAAGTTGTGAACAAGTATTCACTGGGTTTGACAATGAGAAAGTCATTTGTGACATTGACAAATTCTTGACTAGACTTTCAGTGGAGTGATGGGGAAGAAGAGAGAATAGAAGATGAGGAAGTACAGATTTCAAAATATTTTTCTCTTTCCATTGCTGCCAAGGGGGATATAAGATCAAATATAAGATCAAGGTACCTATCTATCGATCTATCTATCATCTATCAATCATCTATTAATCAATGATCTAGGAGAGAAGAGATAATTGATGATAAAGAAGAGAGAGGGAATAGCTGCATGAGTGAAATCTTTGAAAAAGAAATATGGGGTAGAGTTCACATTCATTATATGAAGACATTGCTTACATACATACAAATGTGTCTTACAGTAAGTCACTTGTGCCTTAAGGTATATAAAAAGGCATTTATTCTTTACATTAATGTCAAGGAGTGATTTTATTTTGCTTTTAATGAGAAAACCTCTAGAAAGTGTGTATTAAATTTTATTTGAATCACCGCTTTTGTCAATGTCTTATGGTAGATAAAACAACTGATATAGCCCTAAAAGAAAATGGTTTCTATAATGGTTACACTTTTCCCTCTTGGGTTTTAAAAAAAATATTAAGTAAGTGAGACAAGGGTTGCACACAAGTAGAATGATGAAACATGGCCTGGTACTTTATTCTCAATCAAAAGTGTAACAGCTTGTTCAAAAATTAATATTCAATATTCTCAAGGGTTTCTTTCAAACTTCAAAGCAAGACTTTCTGATGTTTTAGTTTGTATGAAAACTTGAGCAAAGTAGAACAGCTGGGTATAACGAAATTCATTCAATTACTGTACTAAGAGATAAGTTTAGGGCAAGAGGCTGCTTGCTATATGAGATTTTTGTGTAGTTGTTTTCACTCCGCCCATGACGATTCTAAATTTCACTCTGACATGTTCTTTCTTCTGCCACTGAAGCAATGGGAAGCACACAGTAGTTTTTCTTTAGGTTGTATTTTGATAATCTTTATTTGTCACATTTAGGCATAACAAGTAACATGAAAATCTGCTTCTTTTCCTCTCTCAAACATGAACTTATGCACTGAAAATCTAGGTAGATGAGGAAATGAAGTTGTTTTATTTTTCAAAGCATACAGGTTCACGAACCATGTCTGTATTTCTGGATTCTTTCAAAGAGAATAATGGAACACCAATGTTACCATGACCTCAAATCCATATTAATAGAGTTGGCTTTGTGTGAATCCACTGATGTTTTGGACCCTAAACATGGTTAATTCTTAATTGTTTGCTGTAGCTTCAAGCCTTTCAAACCCAGGTATAAACACTGTGCATCCTTACTGTCTACAGATAGATTAATATACAATTTATTATTTTATTTTACTTTGGTATTAGAAAGAACAGAGAGTGGTAAAACTAGAAGGAAAGACAAAGGAAAGGGACGAGAAAGAAAGGGAAGAGAAAAGAAGGCAATACCCATTTTGGGGGAAATGGCTTAAAAATACTGAAAAGTGCTATTAAGATTACTGATGTCTTAAAATGTATCCCTGGTCAACAGCCTTCAAATGGCATAAGAAGTTGGATCTGCCACCAAGACAGGAAGTAGAATCATTTATCCATCGACATGTTTGCTTGCAATATCCAAATGTAGCTACACTCATTTCCTTAGTAGAAACTGAAGGCATTCCAAAGAAGGCTCTCTGTGTCCCTGATAGTGTGACATCAACTGACATTATTTTTCTTTTCAAGAAACTGTCTCCGATCTCTCCCACTGTCGGCAAGTGATTGCCACAATTGACTGTTTCCCAAAGACACTAATTCAGAGCAGTGACTTTTCTTCATTTGCCTATATTTTCTCATCTATAAAACTAGAAAAACATCAAACTAAAACTACAATGAGTTATCACCTCACTCCGGTCAGACTGGCCATCATCAAAATGTCTACAAATAATAAATGCTGAAGAGGGTGTGGAGAAAAAGGAACCCTCCTACACTGTTGGTGGGAATGTAAATTGGTACAGCCACTATGGAAAACAGTATGAAGGTTCCTTAAAAAACTAAAAATAGAGTTACCATATGATCCTGCAATTCCACTCCTGGGCTATATCTGGAGAAAACTATAATTCGAAAGATACATGCATCCCAATGTTCATTGCAGCATTATTTACAATAGCCAAAACATGGAAGCAACCTACATGTCCATCAACAGATGAATGGATAAAGAAGATGTGGTATAAATATACAATGGAATATTACTCATCCACAAAAAAGAAGGAAATTATGCCACTTGCAGGAATATGGATGGACCTAGAGATCATCATACTAAGTGAGGTAAGCCAGACAGAGAAAGACAAATATCATGATATTGCTTATATGTGGAATCTAGAAAAATGTTAGATGAACTTATTTACAAAAAACAGAAATAGACCCACAGACATAGAAAACAAACTTATGGTTGTCATAGGGGAAGGGGAAGAGAGATAAATTAGGAGGATGGGATTAACATATACACATACCACTATATATAAAATAGAAAACCAACAACGACCTACTGTACAGCACAGGGAACTATACTCAGTATTTTGTAATAACCTATAAGGGAAGGTAATCTGAAAAAGAATATATATACATATATATGTATCTAACTGAATCACTGTGCTGTACACCTGAAACTAACAGAACATTGTAACTCAACTATACTTCAATTTAAAAAAAAATTTAAAAATAAAACCCTAAAACACAAAACTGGGATAATATCAATTTCCATCTCAATGGGTTATTATGGAAATTAAGTGAATGAAAAAGGTAAAGTGCTTTAAACTGTATCTACAACATTTTAAACACTAAATAAATGTTATTATTAATATTACTATTAGTCCTAAAATAATGAAGAGCAACTCCTTTTCACTCTTTAAGTTCAAAATTTGAACTTATTCAAAGCTTATCCTAGGATTTGAGCCAGAATTCAGTATTTGGCCCCTTTATTACTTAATCAATATAAAATCTAAACCAATTATTAGTACTTCCATAAGTAGGTGTCAAATTTTCTTATTTTCTTTGGATTAGGGTGTTTGTCAAGCCTCATCACCGTACCTGTATTAAATTATAAAATCTTAGTAGCAGTTTTAGGCCTTTGCTGGAAGTTTTCATATACTTATTATGCCCTAGAACTTGGGTTTAACAGATGCTTTGGGACAATGCTGTTGCAGAAAATATAAGTGGTATATTCTACATAGGGAGAAACTTCTGAAAGCACAAATAGTTTGTTGGCAACCATATTTTCATTAATAACTTTGTTTTATAAGAAATGTGTTTATATATACATGAATGCTTGTTTCATTCCACATGATTTCCATGTCAAAACTGTGCTACCTTTGAATAAGAAGAGTTCTTTTAAAATCCACTTAGTCTCAGAATACAATTTCTCTTTTCCAAAATGTCAATCTCAACCTTTTTCTTCTTTCATTCACACTCTTAAAGTGTGAAAACAGCCCACCTGTTGACTATATGTAATATGAAAGATTGCACACTATAGAACCCCCTCCATTAAAGGCATGAACTTAAGAGCCAAATTGAGGCTAAAATCCATAAAGAATAAGGGCAAGTTATACTAGTGTTCACCCTGACATTATTGATTAAAATGTTAATTTATTATAACCATTATTGCCTGTCGGAAGAAGTAATGTACTTCAAAGACTTTTCATTTGGAGTTCATCCTCAATCAATATTTACATGGAATTCCAGTCCTCTAGAAGGAATATTCAGCTTAATGAATAGCAATCAATCATTAGAGGAATATATTGAGTACACCAGATAATTAATATGCCAATAATAGTTTCACTGTGGGAGACAGAATGGACTAATAAAGAGTCTACAGGTTTGGATTCCAACTTCTAACGTTCAAATCCCAGAGCCACAGTTTACTGAGTGTGTTAATTCCTGTACCAAATAAAGGTAATACAATTACTTAAACCTCATGGGGGTTGTTGTTGGTATGAAATAAGAAGACACACACTGAGTGCCCATACATAGTTACGTCCATCGATAAACACCCATCATATTACTAACACGGATATATGTTAGGCTGAGCCACAAGTAACTGTAATATTTTGTATCTGTCAAATATTGGAAGGATAATGTAGTTCAATCTAAGAAACGCACACACAGAGTGACTCTCCAGAAGCTTCAAAAAAAACCCCACAAACGTTAACAGCAGGCTTCCCTGGTGGCGCAGTGGTTGAGGGTCCGCCTGCCGATGCAGGGGATGCGGGTTCATGCCCCGGTCCAGGAGGATCCCACATGCTGCAGAGCGGCTGGGCCCGTGAGCCGTGGCCGCTGGGCCTGCGCGTCCGGAGCCTGTGCCCCGCAACGGGAGAGGCCACAGCAGTGAGAGGCCCGCGTAACGCAAAAAAAAAAAAAAAAGTTAACAGCAAGAACAGTATTCGCCGCAAAGTCTTCCAGAAAGACAAATGAACAAATAATCCAAACTAAAAAGAAATTAAGGCTACTTCTAGAATATGTAGGATCAGCATAAATTTTCCCATCTCTCATTTTCATGTCTAAAGTAATGTACAATGACAACTGAAAATGAAGCCCCTTATGTACTTGAGGAACCTTAAATCATTAGATGCTTAAAATATGTGTAGAATAAAGCATATTCCCATCTACTTATGTTCTTTGAAAAATGATATTCTATACAGGATCATGTTCTAGATAATCAGTATATGAAACTAACACTTTAAGAATTCTTAAAGGGTTTGTGTTACTATAAGCTCACATACATATGTGGAGTGTGTACATATGAATTGCATTAATGGTAACATATAGCATTACATATGTGCTACATAGCATTGTGCATTTGGATTCATACATTAATCCAGCAGATCCATTTTCGTGTCAAGCATGCATCAGGCACGTTGTCAGGTACTGGGGACACAATGGTGAGTGAGACAGGTAGGGTCTCTGCTCTCAGCTAGGCACAAATCATTGGAACTGTTGAAATCTAGTTTTTACTGCAGTGCCACCAAAACAGAAAATCAAAAATTCTTCACATACAAAAACTCAAATTCCGGGCTTCCCTGGTGGCGCAGTGGCTGAGAGTCCGCCTGCCGATGCAGGGGACACGGGTTCGTGCCCCGGTCCGGGAAGATCCCACATGCCGTGGAGCGGCTGGGCCCGTGAGCCATGGCCGCTGACCCTGCGCATTCGGAACCTGTGCTCCGCAACAGGAGAGGCCGCAAAAGAGGGAGGCCCCGGTAAAACAAAAAAAAAAAAAAAAAAAAAAAATGCTGTTGGAGTTGGAAAACCCATCACACCCACGTTGATCAACAGAATTCAGGTTGAAATGAAAGGGGTCTGAAATCAGAAATGATGAGAGTTAACAGTGACCTGTTTCAGAGTCAATCCAAGGCCTCATTTCTGTTCTGTTCTCATCTTTTCTGACCTCTCAACCATGACTCAAAGCATTGACCACTCTGTCTCCAAGTTTCCTCAGCCGTGCAGACGACAGACTCCACCGGCTACCAAAACCTTCTCCTCACTTTCCCCAACGTTTTCTTTATGGATATGCTGTGGCTCCTTCCCAAACTCTCTGATCTCTATTCTTGTTCCTTGAACTCTTAAATTTGGGGAGACTCGCCTCTCAAAATCTGTCAGGTAGGTACTGACTAGTGGAAAGAGCACAGGTTTGGCGATCAAGGACTCTTGGGTCTTAGTCCCCATTACACACATCAGCTCTGTCACCTAGGATGAGTTGTCTATACCTTTAAGCCTTAGTTTTATCTGTGAAATGGAGATGCTGATATCTGTACCTAGGCATATTCATTTTCTCTTGCTGCCATAACAAACTACCACAAACTTACTAGTTTAAAATAGCACCCACTTATTATCTCACAGTTTTCGTGGGTCAGAAGCTTAGACACAATGTGATCAGTGAGGTTCTCTGGTTAGGTCTCATAAGGTTGAAATCAAGGTATGGCAATGCTGTGTGCCATAATGGAGGCTTGAGGGGAAAATACATCCAAGTTCATTCAGGACATTGAAAAATTCAGTTCCTTCCCACGATTTGCATGTGGTCCCCTCTGTCTTAAGCCAGTCCTTAGAATCCTCTCATGCTTCAAATCTCACTGACTTTCTCTTTCTGCCCTCAGCTGAGAGAAAGATCCCCTTTTAAGAGTTCGTGCGATGACATTGGCTACACCAGAATAACACAGATAATCTATCTTATAGTCAATTTATTAGTAACTAATTACATCTGGAAAGTCATTTTTGCCCTGTAACATAACATATTTTTGAGTATGATGCCAGGAGGCAAAGGTCACGGGGGCCAAAATTCTGCCTCCTTCAAAGGAGTAACGTGAAGATCAAAGAAATAAACACATGCAGGTCGAAGATCTCCATGGTGCAAGATACATAACCTGTTCTAAATAAATATTTTCTCATCTGTGCTCACCCCACACAACACACACACACACACTTCTTAGCCTTGATATGTTGGCTTCTATCTGTCCTTAAAATATTAAATAGATGTACGAAGATGAAATGTAACATGTTATCCCAATCTCATTCATAAAGATATTAATGCGTTAAAAACCAACCATAAATGTTTATTATTTTTCCTTCGTCCTTTATGATCAACTTGTGTCTAAACCCTTAGCTCATATTTTTACCTGGGACTGAAAAATGTTTGGAGAATCATCAATCACCTTGGGCAAAGCGCTGTGAAACATAAAATTCCTGACCTAGAGAATTGCTAGTGGACAAGAACTGCTGAGGAATCACATTTATCTTATCTTTCTGAGGAACTAAGAAATTTCAAAGAGCATGCTGAGGCCAAAGCACACCTATGTTAGGACTATGTTAAACAGAAGGAGACAGGCTTTTCTTCTCCACTGAAACAGGTAAGAGCCATTGGGCAATAGACAACTGATACTGCCAGCCTTTGGGCATCTTTCTGCTTCACTAATACAAGTTTTAAAGCAACTGAGGCTATCTTCCCCTCTCCCCAAACACTCAACTTGTCCATCACCATTGAGAGTAGCATCCTTTCCTCAGATTTAGGACCACCCAGGTACTCAAACTTCATTGATGACAAGTACTAATCTCACTACTGAGGATCAAGAAGGGGTCAAGGCCTTCATTTTATGCCCTCCCTCACAGCTACCTTGGGCTAGGGCGACTATCACAGGGAGTCAAGTGGTGGAAGGAGACAGATCCATGTGCTACAAGCACTCCTTTCATTATGATCCCAGAGCTCCTGCCAAATCTAGATGACATTCTCACCCTTGCTACTGAAATGTTGCCCTTGGTTTTCTTCTTAGGTTCCCTGGGCTCATGGACATCATTTCAGTATGACTTTAAATCAAGATACAAAGGAATTGTGGTTGCAGTGTTTCGTAAAGGAGTAATATGGATAGTGAAATGGTATTTCTAGAGGTAGCTTGGAGTATTTCTCCAAGAAAACTGTCATTTTTATAAGGATGATAGAGTTCAGAGCTATGAGACTCAAAATTACCTAAATCAACTATGTTGTTATAAAAATTAGTAAATTGAGGTTCTTCCCTGGAGGTCCAGGGATTAAGACTCCACGCTTCCACTGCAGGGGGCAGTGGGTTCAATCCCTGGTGGGAGAACTAAGATCCCGCATGCCACGCGGAGTGACCAAAAAAAGAAAGAAGAAAAAACAGTAGTAAATTGAGGCTAAAAGAAGCTAAGTGATTTGCTTAAAGTCGCACAGTTTAATCAGGGCTAGTGAGGATCTGCACAAGGAGGGTAATCGGATGTGATTCCCACTATGCTACACTCCCTTCAAAATTCCACTAACCTCAGTCAATTTGTGAAACTGTCTCTAGGTATCTGCACCCAAATTAACCAGTGCCGATCACTTTCCCATTCCTGGTTTTTGAAGATTTACTGATTGCAACAGATTTAAAGTTATGGGTTGCTCTTTCATACAGAATGTATCTCAATGGTTTCAATTTCATAAAGTGTATACATTTTCCTACTTAGATTTAGAAGGAATATGTGTCCTGCTCTCTCCCTTCTCTATATTAAATTGTAAATGGTTCAAGTGGCAGAGATACCTGATTTCAGCAACTTCTCCTGGGCACTACTCTGAACAAACTGATGTATACACTCATTAAATACTGGGCTTTGACTGATAAGGATTTTCCATGTGCCTTCTTCTGTCTAATGATATTAAGACAGAGTTCCCAATTTGTACCTGTGGTGATTTACTGTTCCTGCTCCAACACTAATGATGGAAAATGCTTTTCCACTATCATTTAATTAGCCCAGAATCCTAGTAGAAATTAGTCTTTAAAATGTACCAGCAGAGAAAAGATTGAGAGCAGCTGTAAAGAACCTTGCACCAAGACAGGACAACTTTAATAGCACAGCATTGGTATTAAACACTATTAATAATGGGAGCAATCCTTTACCATAAAAGAGTTAGAAGTAGACATCCTTAGCTTTTGGGGACTGGCACTCCGTATCTGTATAAAGAGGCTGGGCTAGCACATTTGAAATATTCGTCCCCAAAAAGATGTCCTAAAATAAAGAGGCCCTGAGGATGAATACCATGTTAATAAATATTCTAAAATGAATGAGAAGTAATTCCAAGACAATGAAGTAAATCTGGCTTGCTTAACTACATACGTCATGTCACACTATAGCTTAATTCTTATAAGTCCTCATGTGCCCAGCAAAGTACTACTACTTTAAGAAATATCTACTCCCTTAAGAAATATCAATTATATTTGTGATTGTTCTCCTGCATTTCAGATAGCAAATATAAACTCATCTGGAATCGTTAAGAAATTATGGTAACAGCTCAGGATTGATATGTCCTTACAACTAAACATGAGTTACAATATTTAAAGTACAATAAAATGCCAAATATTGAGGCCATAGTGAATGAAACAGATACTCTGATAGGCTTTAGAACTGCATAGTGATTTTGAGTTATGTTATACCCAAAACAAAAAAAACTTGATAAATTATAGTTCTTTGAGCTTTCCAGCTGACTATGTAAGTGAGGATAACTCTAGGAAAAGAATAATGTCAAGAAAATAAAACAGGATTTGCTTTTCTAAGAATCTGGCAGTCAAAATATGTTGACTTCTTTATAAGAAAAAACTGGCTTTTGCTTTTACGTTCTTTAGTTTTCTCTTCAGTAAAGTGAAAAATTAGAGTCACATCAGATATCACACAAAGGATATGGTGCATCAATTACATCTCTGCTTCTCAGGTATGTAAATGCTAAAATACAAACACATTTCAATACCAGATTCATCATAATGCCTTCAATTTTGATTTTTTAAAAATCTGAAGTCGATCATGATAGATTCAACTATAAGAATGCACAAGCCACATATCTAAAATTATGTGAAAAATCATTTTATCACAGCACATTGAAGTAGGTTTTATATTTTTAACTACATGAATACCTGATTCACAGAGAACTTAAGAAATATAAGTGGTTCATAATGATTTTTTTCCTTTAAAAAACTGCACAAACTTGGGCTTCCCTGGTGGCGCAGTGGTTGAGAGTCCGCCTGCCGATGCAGGGGACACGGGTTCGTGCCCCGGTCCGGGAAGATCCCACATGCCGCGGAGCGGCTGGGCCCGTGAGCCATGGCCACTGAGCCTGCGCGTCCGGAGCCTGTGCTCCGCAGCAGGAGAGGCCACAACAGTGAGAGGCCCGCGTACCGCAAAAAAAAAAAAAATAAAAAAATAAAAAAAATAAAAAAATAAAAAAAAAAAAACTGCACAAACTTGAAGAAAGTCTACGGAAAGCAAGGAAAAAGTAAAATGTATTTCTGACTAAATTAAACTTCACATATATACGAAGAGACAAATCAATTTCAAAATTTTATCATAGAGAGGAGTTATTACTCTCTATATCTAGCAAGGCAATAATGCCAGACTTTTAAAATAATAAGTCCAGTGTACTTGGTAAATTTCTTAATTTCAAGAATGAAAGATATTTTTAGTCTGAGAGTATTTTCTAGAAACTGTTATGGAGAGCAATATTTTTTTACTTGTCAATCAATTAAACACCTAAATTTTATAATTTAAGGTATTTTGACATTTGTTCATTTTACAGCAATGGAAGAATATCACAGTGCTTAAAATTTTCCATTTAAAGACATGAGACTAGAAAGAGAATCATTAAAATATATTACCTATAACTGTATAGAAGACTTGAGTTGGCAAAACATTTTCTTACCTTTTCTCATTTAATCCTTTCTGAAATCCTCCCTTTTTACAGAAGAGAAGATTGAGTCAGCAAATGGTTTTGCTTTCTATTTCACTGAAAGAACTAAAAAAATATATATATGGAAGAACTCCCATAGAATTCCACATCATTCCAGGTCTACCCACCTATGAGTAACTGCACCCACTTTCTCTGCCTTCTTATGAATGAGCCACTCATGGCCTCTCTAAAGACATTCTCTCTACTTGGAGAGGAAATCCTGTTCCCTCTCACAAACTCACATACCTTTCTCAAGCACCTGTCAGCTCTCTTCCATATTCAACTTTTTGCCTTCTACATGTACACTTCCATCAACACAAAAATAATACAAATGTGATGTAACTTCTTCCATCTAAAACAAAGCAAACAGCACTTGACTTTACTCCATTTCCTGTTCCAGCCACAACCCACATCATTTCTTTACCTGTGCAGAAAAACTCCTTGAAAGAGATATTTATATTTGCTGTCTCCAATTCCTCTCCCCTTATTCTCTCCTAACCTACTTTCACCTCCACCACTCCACTAGAACTGCTCTTGTCAAGGTCATCAAGGAACTACTTGTCAGATCCAATGGTCAATTCTCAGCGCTCATCTTACTTGACTGGTTAGCACCATTTGACATGGCTAATCTTTCCCATTTCTTGTTACGTGTTCTTCACTAGACTTTTTGAACACCACACTCACTGGTCACTCCTGCTCAGTATCCTTTGCAGATTTCTTCTCTTTTTCTAAAACCTCTTAATATTCTAGGGCTGTCTAGTTCAGTTCTTTCCCCCTTCTCATTTTTGTCTACATTCAGTCCCTTGGTAAACATAAGAAGTCTCATGACTTTAACTACCAAGTACATTCCAACAACTCACAGAACTTTAATTTAGCCCAGACCTCCCTTCTCAACTCCAGGCTCCTATATCCAACTCTTAGACATCTCAAATTCAACATCTCCAAAACTGAATTCCTGATCTTCTCTTCCAAATATCTCCTATACATAGCCTCTCCCGTTTTAATTGATGGCAACTCTATCCTTCCAGTTGGTCAGGCTGAAAACCTTGGAGTCATCCCTGAATCCTCTGTCACAATATACCTGTCAGGAATTGCTGTTGGTGTTATCTTCAAAATGCATCCATAACTGACTACTCCTCATCTCCAATACTACCACCCTTGTTTTTCACTTATAATAATGCAATAGTCTCCCAACAGATAAAAAGTCCAGTGTGGCTGGAGTGAGGGAAAGAGGGGATGGGATATCAGAGAGAAAGGCCACAGGTAGATTCCTGTAGAGCTTTTTAGGTAAATGCAAGAAGCTTAGATTTTTATGCTACTACGATAGGAAACTACTGGAGTAGTTTAAGTAGGAAACTGACATGATCTGATCCGTTTTAAGAAAGATGACACTGCGGGCTTCCCTGGTGGCGCAGTGGTTGAGAGTCCGCCTGTCGAGGCAGGGGACACGGGTTCGTGCCCCGCTCCGGGAAGATACCCCGTGCTGCGGAGCGGCTGGGCCCGTGAGCCATGGCCGCTGAACCTGCGCGTCCGGTGCCTGTTCTCCGCAACGGGAGAGGCCACAGCAGTGAGAGGCCCGAGTACCACAAAAAAAAAAGAAGAAAGATGACACTGCTCCTGGAGGGAGAGTAAATGGTATAGGAGCAATGGTAAAAACAAAGGCATCAAGCAGGAGGCATTTCAGTACAACAGAGAGAGATGATGATGAGAGTGAATATGGAAAGAAGAGGGCAGATTCAGAATTGGGGTAGAGACCACAGGGTGCATTGAAAGACTGGATGAAGGAAGGTGGGAAAGAGACATGAATGTAACTCCTGGACTTTTAGCTTAAGCAACCTGGTATATGGTAACATTATTTACTAAGGGGAGATTCATTTACTATAGTTTCATGGCATCTTCAAACTTATAACCCAAGAACTGTTTATTCTCACTTTAAATGATATAAACTTGCATAAGTTCGATGAAAACTGAAATTCTAAAAATTATTTCATATATATAATAATGCTTCTCTGCTTTAAAATGAACTCCTTAACCATATCTTGGTCATATGGATAAACTACTTCCTACAAGCTTAGAATCATAAAGCAGAAAGTGTCTATAATGCCTAATATTTCTCAAATGTGTGACTAACTTATGTGCTAAAAATTCCAGGGAAAGGAAATTCATCCATCCCAGGGACTCTAGCACAATTTTTAAACTTATCTAATCATTAAGGCACTTTTCTCTATATTGAGCCAAAATCTACCTCCTAGGATATTTATCTAATAGTCCTTATTCTGGTTACATAAACAGCACCTAATCTAGGATGAACAGTATTTGCCACTTTTGGCGCCCCTTTTTGTTCTGCAATTCAGAGCAGACATGGTTAATTTGATCAATGTACCCTTTCTTGCTGATCTAACAGTGGCTTCAGAATCACTTTCGACACAGTGCTGTTGGCAGCCACTACAAATCAACAGAAGATAAATCGAATTCCTCCAAATCAAAAAATGTTTATTGAGTGATTATTATGTTTCTGCACTTGAGGAATTCACAGTCTAGGCTTGTAGGCAGATGATTATAAAACAACCTCATAAATACTGTAGAACAGGAAATACAGAATACTATGAAAGCACAGAAAAGGTCACCTGTCCTGGATTGAACAGGATAAAGAAGAGCTGTCTTCCTGCTAACAGCCCTTTAATTAGATAGATATTACATATCTCTCATTTTCTTTCTCCAGGGTAAATGTCCTTAGCATCCTCAAACTCACGTACTAAAATAAAATGTTAAAACATATTAGGGAAAGATTTCCAACCCTTTTCTATGTACAAGGCACTAATGAGTTGCACATAATTAACATTAGAAGACAGTTGAGAAATGACTGCACAGTTCTAATGTGAAAATATAAATCAAGGATGGTACGCTTATCCAAGTGTCCCTTCATCTATAATCAAAAGAGAAGCAAGAGATTAGGTATTTTAGCCCATGGAAGCTCTTTTTAAAAACACACAGACATACAAACTGACAATGAAATCTAACCAACCAAGAGATTAATCCGGATAGGTCAATAATGGAAAATAATGATAAATTAAAAATATCCAATGGTGAGTACCAAATCTAGTTAAATACAGAAATTAAGCATGTACAAGCTTTGTGAGGTGATAATTTCCTCTTCTTTCCTAGCAGGGAGTCAGTGGATACTTTGCATATTTGAAACAGTACAAAACATATCAATGTCAAGCAACATAGGTGTCTCTTTAGAGGTATACAGGTAACTTTATCTTTTTATGAAGAAACATTCAAGTTTCTTTCAGTTTTACTTCTGTTCTTTTTATTTCAGTTGCGTTGAAGTAAAAATTAAATCAGTGTTTTCTATCTTTAAGTGAAAATGTATTGTATCATCCCATCTCCAAAAATCATTTCTTTCTTAGTAACCACCTAACCTTCCCTCTTCTTTTTTGCATATATGTTGAGAAATGTAGATGTAGAATATATTCAGAGAAGACGGGTAATGATTATTTGTGGTAAGTCATATTTTGAGCCTTATTCAAATGTCTCTTATAAATATATATCATTTTTATAAAAAATAAAGAATACTTAAAAAAACAATAGTTTAAAAACCTATATTTTAATTTTAGATTTATTTATTGTTCTGAATATCAGAATTCTCATCTGTAAAAAAAGGGATACTGTCGGGGTTTCCCTGGCAGTCCAGTGCTTAAGACTGCGCACTCCCAATGCAGGGGGTGTGGGTTCGATCCTTGGTCGGGGAACTAGGATCCCACACGCTGCATGGTGTGGCCAAAAATATAAATAAATAAAATAAAAATAAAGACTTTAAAGAAAAAAGGATACTGTCTACTCACAGATTGTTGTGAGCTTTAAACAAATTGATCTATATAAATGCTCTCTGAACTGTTCAGTGTTTCATAATTATACATACATACAGCATATACAAATATGTATATTATATAATATACAATATAATTATATATTAACAGAAGATTATATATTAATATAGTACTATGTATTAATATAATTATATATTAATATAGCATAGCAATACTATTATATGGGAACTACACCTCAGTAGCAATAATCTCTCACAATATATTAATAATAATTACGTGGGCAAAAATAATCACAGACCAAAGTATAAGAAAAAATTAAATACAAGCCAAAATACAAAATTGGTATAATTGCTTTTAGATAAAACATCATTTCAATTATCCATCATTGAAATACAGTTGGATGGTGATGTATATTTTTCTTTAGCAACTATCAGGTTTAGGTATATTGGGGGGGAAAATCCAAGAAGTAAGATTTAGTCTTCATTAATAGTTCCCTAGAAGGGCCTACATTTTCCTAATCATTCTATAGCTTTCTACAGGATTAAATTTTATCTCAGAAATACCAGTAGTTCCCAAATAATTTTTTAATTATAATTTTTAATTCTAAAGCACTGCAACTGATTTCGACTATGTGTTTACATAGGGACTAGGAGAAATAATTTTTCTGCATCTTCTATGGTTGAAATCTTTTTCAAGCCTCCTTGAAAACAAATTTCTAATTATTAAGAGATGGTAGATAGTCATTGTAGATCATTAAGAAATGCTAAAAAAATACTGCAAAGAAAATAAAAATTCAGCTGGTTAAAAAAAAAAACAATCTAAACAGATGGAAACCTTACTTAAGCAAAGGATTATTATGGACACCAACACCTCTGTTTTTCTAATTTGTTTTCCATATAATGTAACTTTCTTTTGAAAACTATTTTAAGAGTTTTTTTCTTCTTAATTGGTGGCCTTTTGCCATTCAGAGTTATTAGATATAATCTACCAAATTATTATCATTATTTTTTTTAGGTTTAAGAAAAAAAATTTAATTATTTTGTTTATATGTTCCTTTTTTGATTGCTCAAAAATAATATAATTAAATATGTCAAATTTAAAATCCCTTTCAACTTCCTTAAATATAATATAAAAACTAAGTGGTAATACACTGTGTAAGGAATTTTTCTATACCTCAGTTTTAATGCTGGTTGGGCTGGTGTGTTATGACTGCCTTTGTTTGTCAAAACTTGCAGTACTAAACATTAAACTAAGTTGTTTCTTTTTAAACAGCTTTATTGGAGTATAATTGCTTCACAATGTTGTGTTAGTTTCTGTTGTGTAACAAAGTGAATCAGCTATACGTATACATATATCCCCAAATCCCCTCCCTCTTGCGTCTTCCTCCCACTCTCCCTATCCCACAGCTCTAGGTGGTGACAAAGTACTGAGCATATCTCCCTGTGCTATGCAGCTGCTTCCCACTAGCTATCTATTTTACATTTGGTAGTGTATATATGTCAGTGCTACGCTCTCACTTCGTCCCAGTTTACCCTTCCCCTTCCCCGTGTCCTGAAGTCCATTCTCTATGTCTGCGTCTTTATTACTGTCCTGCCTCTAGGCTTATCAGAACCATTATTTTTGTTTTTTTTAGATTGCATGTATATGTGTTAGAATACGGTATTTGTTTTTCTCTTTCTGATTTACTTCACTCTGTGTGACAGACTCTAGGTCCATCCACCTCAATACAAATAACTCAGTTTCATTTCTTTTTATGGCTGAGTAATATTCCATTGTATATATGTGCCACATCTTCTTTATCCATTCATCTGTCGATGGACACTTAGGTTGCTTCCATATCCTGGCTATTGTAAATAGTGCTGCAATGAACATTGTGGTACATGTCTCTTTTTGAATTATGGTTTTCTCTGGGTATATGCCCAGTAGTGGGATTGCTGGGTCATATGGTAATTCCATTTTTAGTTTTTTAAGGAACCTCCATACTGTTCTCCATGGTGGCTGTATCAATTTACATTCCCACCAACAGTGCAAGAGGGTTCCCTTTTCTCCACACCTCTCTAGCATTTATTGTTTATAGATTTTTTGATGATGGCCATTCTGACTGGTGTGACGTGATACCTCATTGTAGTTTTGATTTGCATTTCTCTAATGAGTAGTGATGTTGAGCATCCTTTCATGTGTTTGTTGGCAATCTGTATATATTCTTTGGAGGATTGTCTATTTAGGTCTTCTGCCCATTTTTGGACTGGGTTTTGTTTTTTTTTTGATATTGAGCTGCATGAGCTGCTTGTATATTTTGGAGATTAACGCTTTGTTAGTTGCTTTGTTTGCAAATATTTTCTCCCATTCTAAGGGTTGTCTTTTCGTCTTCGTTATGGTTTCCTTTGCTGTGCAAAAGCTTTTAAGTTTCATTAGGTCCCATTTGTTTATTTTTGTTTTTATTTCCATTTCTCTAGGAGGTGGGTCAAAAAGGATCTTGCTGTGATTTATGTCAAAAAGTATTCTTCCTACGTTTTCCTCTAAGAGCTCTACCAAATTATTGAGCTCAAATTATTTCCAAAAGCAAAGTTCAGCTTGCCTAAATTTGAAACCAGATTAATTTATCCCCCATACTGCCTGGAGAAAAATAACATTAACTGCTGCCAAGATTCTGAACTCAGTTCTGCATCCTGATTTACGTTTGATGTGGGCAAAAAATCATTAGTAGCTATAGACTGAAGCATGGAAACCATGAAGGTGTAATTGCTAGAAGTAGCACACAAAGGACATAAAGAAATCTGATTCCTAAAAGAAAATGTCAGGGAAAAGCAAATGATATTTATTACTTAATAAGGTAGACTGTCAGTCTCCTAGGAATCTGATGTGGTACGTTTTCCTAGGAAACTGATGTGGTAGGTTGGTTGATAATATTTTACTCAATTGTTTGTTGACTCAAGGGAAAGAAAAAGACCCAAGAACCTTTTTAACACTGGCCCAAAGTGGAGCAAAATGTTGAAGATATTGGAACATAGCTACTTGAAAATTCTTTCAGCATTCCATAGCTAAAGAACAAGATATAGCATCAAATATTGTCAGACAGCCTATGGAACACCAACCCCAAAGAGAATTCCTTATCTGAAATGTTTTAAAAAAATTATTGCATTGAGAGTGAGATAAGTCTGTTTATTCATTTGTTCAACAATCTTCATGGACATATACTTTTATTAACTTCATCATCAATGCAAAAAATTTCACATGACTAATAATTAAAATTTAAATTAATGCAACCCCATGCATTTTTACCTAAAAACTGACAAAAGATAATGCTCATGGTTAGCAAGGGTTTGATAAAATTAACATTCAAAAAATTAAGACGTAAATGATACCATGTTACTGTAGATCTAAATCACAGAAATGACTTGACACATGTAAGTTCCATATAACTATACAGAAGGAAAAATTAACAATTACATTACTGCTTCCTGAACATCCCTCTTCTTAGTATATCTGGATCCCTGGAGTCCTGTGGTAATGTAGGAAAAATGAAAGCCAATATGACACTTAGAAACTTAGTAGATTTTATGAGTTTCACTTGCCCACTGGTACCTAGGAGCCATCAAAGCACTCTCAAGATCAAAATGTAGGAACACATTCTGACCAAAGTTTTTATAAATCAAAGCCAGATTTTCTCATTGTAATGAGAGAAAATGTTTTCTTTAAAAAAAAATCTACTCTTTTCTCATGCCATCCAGTTCAAATTCATTTCCTTATCACCCTCTAGCACCACAGCAACTGGTAAGATTATCTGGTTTTGATTTACAGTAGGATTGGCTCACTGTGAAACAGACTGCCTATTTATGAATATTGAAAAATTTCCTGATGGAACTTGATTTTCTTGACAACTTATCCCCTAAGATTTCACTTGGGACCTCACCAAATACCATCATCAATAGAATGGAAGAATGCTGATTCTGCACAACATCCTTTATATCAATTTTTGCACAAATTTTCTAACTTAAATTTTAAAGTTGGACTTGTTTTCCTAAGTGAATCTTATGCAGAGCCCAATATACAGAGCAGATGAAAGTGGAGCTGACTTGTTAAAAGAGGGAGAAACCATCACCCTTCATGTTTAAGGTCCCACTTTTCTCTGGTAAAATCCTGAGGCATGTCTATTGAATCTTAAGGCCAAGGAGAACTCAGGGAATACACCACAGAACTAGGGGAAAAGGTAAGACAAATTGTTCTAGGACAAGAGGAGATAAGATGCTATCAGAGACAGAGAAACTAGATTGTGATACAGATGTCCTCCAACGGGGCCTTCTAGAACTAAGATGCTGGGAATCATAGATTTGGCCATGGGCTCAATAGCTTTTAAGTGTAAGACCCAGGAAAGCCCTCCTTTCAGGTCCTTTGATGTCATCCTTATTTAATTGACAGTTTCTGGGGAAGGGAAGGAAAGCAAAGAAAAAAAAATTTTTTATGTTAAATGTTGCAGATAAACATATATTTTATTTGTACCTGAATATATTCATATTCTTTGTTTTCCTATAAGTATTACCTTTTCCTTTATCTTGATATGCAATTATTAATATTAGTGATCCATTAAATATTAATTCAGTTTTAATAGTTTTTCCTTTTGTAACTTAGTCTGGTCATTTGGTAGACAAATTTAAAATTATAAGTCCCTAGATAATTAAAACTACTCTACCCATTCCTCTTTAATCACCTACCATCAATAATGATTTTTCTTGATTTAGGTATTTCCAATTCTTATCCTATCATGTTTGTTATTAAAAGCAATTTTGCAGCAGAACAAGGAATGTTAAGATTCTGTTAACAATAAATGCTGGAGAGGGTGTGGAGAAAAGGGAACCCTCTTGCACTGCTGGTGGGAATGTGAATTGGTACAGCCACTATGGAGAACAGTACGGAGGTATCCTAAAAAACAGTATCCTAAAAAAACTACAAATAGAACTACCATATGACCCAGCAATACGACTACTGGGCATATACCCTGAGAAAACCATAATTCAAAATGAGTCATGTACCAAAATGTTCATTGCAGCTCTATTTACAATAACCCGGAGATGGAAACAACCTAAGGGTCCATCATCGGATGAATGGATAAAGAAGATGTGGCACATATAAACAATGGAATATTACTCAGCCATAAAAAGAAACGAAATTGAGCTATTTGTAATGAGGTGGATAGACCTAGAGTCTGTCATACAGAGTGAAGTAAGTCAGAAAGTGAAAGACAAATACCGTATGCTAACACATATGTATGGAATTTAAGAAAAAAAATGTCATGAAGAACCTAGGGGTAAGACAGGAATAAAGACACAGACCTACTAGAGAATGGACTTGAGGATATGGGGAGGGGGAAGGGTAAGCTGTGACAAAGTGAGAGAGTGGCATTGACATATATACACTACCAAAGGTAAAATAGGTAGCTAGTGGGAAGCAGCCACATAGCACAGGGAGATCAGCTCCATGCTTTGTGACTGCCTGGAGGGATGGGATAGGGAGGGTGGGAGGGAGGGAGATGCAGGAGGGAAGAGATATGGGAACATATGTATATGTATAACTGATTCACTTTGTTATAAAGCAGAAACTAACACACCATTGTAAAGCAATTATACTCCAATAAAGATAAAAACATATATAAAATAAATAAATGGCAGCAAATGCAAATAGACATTAGGAAACCATTTTTTTAAATACCTAGATACATATTACATGAAAGGATTAAAATTTTCCTTTGTTGGGCAAGCAAGAGATAAGTCTTCCCTCATTTTTCTGACTTTATGACTAAGTCAATTTCTCTACCTTTCTTCCCATTCTAGCCAAAATGAATTCCCTCCTAGCTGTAATAGCCAATATGAGAAAAGGCTGTGGGAAATCCTAGTTCCCCTCTACTAGAAGACCTGTGTTTGATCTTGGAAATGACTTTCCCATGGAATTAATGACATAAATGGTGTTAGTCTCAACAGTCCCATAACAGTGCCACATAGTTTAACGAGACATTTGTAAGCAAGATTAGGGATCCAACAATCATTTATAATGCTACTATAATATGTTTCAAATTGATATGTTAATGACTTATGAAGCTTTATAATGTACAAATCATTTCTAATTGTTTGTTACAAAAAGAATATCTCAGGCACCAATATAATCTGTAGACTATTTTCTTGAGCTCTAACAAGTTCACAAGATTACTTGACTCCTCTGAGAACACAGTGATAAATGGTTATCACTTAGGTTCCATTAATATTCTTCTCCTGAATTCTCATAAAGACACCAGAAAGCTTTGGGTTTTTTTCTCAAATATTTAGTTTCTGTGAGTTTTCTGAAAAATTATTTTCAATGTTTCCCACCGTGATAACCTAAAATCAAAGGATACAAATTGTCTCTGAAAAAATTCAAGAAGAATGAGAGCCCAAAGTTTATTCTATCCTCAGCGTCACATAGTCCAAGTTACATAGGGATAATCTGAAATCTTCCAGTAGACAGTGGAAAATGGTATCTTTCTATTTTCTTTTACCTCAGTAAAAGACATATTATATTAGGCTTCCAAAATTACGATTCCATATTTTAAAGTGTATATTCGGTGCTTCAGAAGCAGTGTACTTTCATAAATACTCTTGGCATATCTATGCACCAAACACTGGGTCAACATCATAAAAACCCAAATAACCCAAATAATACATTCAATAATTCAACTCAGATACTAACACATAGAAAGCATGCTATCAATGCAATGTACTAAGTTTAGAAAAACAATTTAAAATAATATAAGAAAAACAAAAGTATTCCACAAATAGGTACACTCAGTAAATGGAACAAGTTAAAATAAAATGGCCCAAATAGTACTATTTTTTACAAACTTGTAAAAATAGAATTGCCATCTAAAATTTCAATTTTTCCACGCAAAAAAAAAATCGTTTTTGTACATAACATGGTTCCCTATTTCTAAGATGCATATTTTTTCTATTTAAATAGCTTTCTACATTTATTATAGTATTTTATGTATTTCTCCTTTGGTAAACTATTAATTAAATAGCACTCTAGGATCAGTGAAAAATAGTATATATGTATGTTTTCTATTTTTGAGGGAAAACACTAATTTACCATTTCCTTGTACTTTAAAACATATTTGAAAAATAATGTTCCCTATTATGATGGCCAAAATCTGGAACACTGACAACACCAAATGCTGGTGAAGATGTGGAGAAACAGGAACTCTCATTCATTGTTAGTGGGGATGCAAAATGGTACAGCCATCACAGTCTGGCGATCCCTTACAAAATTACACATACTCTTACTGAATGATCTAGCAATTACATTCCTTGGTATTTACCCAAAGAAACTGAAAACATATGTCTACACAAAAACCTGCACACAGGTGTTTATGGCAGCTTTATTTATAATTGCTAAAACTTGGAAGCAACCAAGGTGAATGTATCAATAAACTGGTACATCCCACCAATGAAATATACTATTCAGCGCTAAAAAGAAATGAACTATCAAGTTATGAAAAGACATGGTGGAAGCTTAAATGCATACTACTAAGTGAAAGAAGCCAATCTGAAAAGGCTACGTACTGTGTGACTCCAACTACATGACAGTCTGGAACAGGTAAAACTCTGGAGACAGTAAAAGATGAGTGCTGACTTAATTGATATTTATAGGACACTCCATCCAAAAACAACAGAATACACATTTTTCTCAAGTGCTCATGGAACATTCTCCAGGATAGATCATATCTTATGTCACAAATCAAGCCTTGGTAAATTTAAGAAAATTGAAATTGTATCAAGTATCTTTTCCGACCACAACACCATGAGACTAGATATCAATTACAGGAAAAGATCTGTAAAAAATACAAACACATGGAGGCTAAACAATACACTACTTAATAATGAAGTGATCACTGAAGAAATCAAAGAGGAAATCAAAAAATACCTAGAAACAAATGACAATGGAGACACAACGACCCAAAACCTGTGGGATGCAGCAAAAGCAGTTCTAAGGGGGAAGTTTATAGCAATACAAGCCCACCTTAAGAAGCAGGAAACATCTCAAATAAACAACCTAACCTTGCACCTCAAGCAATTAGAGAAAGAAGAACAAAAAAACCCCAAAGCTAGCAGAAGGAAAGAAATCATAAAAATCAGATCAGAAATAAATGAAAAAGAAATGAAGGAAACAATAGCAAAGATCAATAAAACTAAAAGCTGGTTCTTTGAGAAGATAAACAAAATAGATAAACCACTAGCCAGACTCATCAAGAAAAAAAGGGAGAAGACTCAAATCAATAGAATGAGAAATGAAAAAGGAGAGGTAACAACTGACACTGCAGAAATAAAAGAGATCATGAGAGATTACTACAAGCAACTCTATGCCAATAAAATGGACAATCTGGAAGAAATGGACAAATTCTTAGAAATGCACAACCTGCCAAGACTGAATCAGGAAGAAATAGAAAATATGAACAGACCAATCACAAGCACTGAAATTGAAACTGTGATTAAAAATCTTCCAACAAAGAAAAGCCCAGGACCAGATGGCTTCACAGGCGAATTCCATCAAACATTTAGAGAAGAGCTAACACCTATCCTTCTCAAACTCTTCCACAATATAGCAGAGGGAGGAACACTCCCAAACTCCTTCTACGAGGCCACCATCACCTTGATACCAAAACCAGACAAGGATGTCACAAAGAAAGAAAACTACAGGCCAATATCACTGATGAACATAGATGCAAAAATCCTCAACAAAATACTAGCAAACAGAATCCAACAGCACATTAAAAGGATCATACACCATGATCAAGTGGGGTTTATCCCAGGAATGCAAGGATTCTTCAATATACGCAAATCCATCAATGTGATAAACCATATTAACAAATTGAAGGAGAAAAACCACATGATCATCTCAATAGATGCAGAGAAAGCTTTTGACAAAATTCAACACCCATTTATGATAAAAACCCTGCAGAAAGTAGGCATAGAGGGAACTTTCCTCAACATAATAAAGGCCATATATGACAAGCCCACAGCAAACATCATCCTCAATGGTGAAAAACTGAAAGCATTTCCACTAAGATCAGGAACAAGACAAGGTTGCCCACTCTCACCACTCTTATTCAACATAGTTTTGGAAGTTTTAGCCACAGCAATCAGAGAAGAAAAGGAAATAAAAGGAATCCAAATCGGAAAAGAAGAAGTAAAGCTGTCACTGTTTGCAGATGACATGATCCTATATATAGAGAACCCTAAAGATGCTACCAGAAAACTACTAGAGCTAATCAATGAATTTGGTAAAGTGGCAGGATACAAAATTAATGCACAGAAATCTCTGGCATTCCTATATACTAATGATGAAAAATCTGAAAGTGAAATCAAGGAAACACTCCCATTTACCATTGCAACAAAAAGAATAAAATATCTAGGAATAAACCTACCTAAGGAGACAAAAGACCTGTATGCAGAAAATTATAAGATACTGATGAAAGAAATTAAAGATGATACAAATAGATGGAGAGATATACCATGTTCTTGGATTGGAAGAATCAACATTGTGAAAATGACTCTACTACCCAAAGCAATCTATAGATTCAATGCAATCCCTATCAAACTACCACTGGCATTTTTCACAGAACTAGAACAAAAAATTTCACAATTTGTATGGAAACACAAAAGACCCCGAGTAGCCAAAGCAATCTTGAGAACGAAAGAAGGAACCGGAGGAATCAGGCTCCCTGACTTCAGACTATACTACAAACCTACAGTTATCAAGACGGTATGGTACTGGCACAAAAACAGAAAGATAGATCAATGGAACAGGATAGAAAGCCCAGAGATAAACCCATGCACATATGGACACCTTTTCTTTGATAAAGGTGGCAGTAATGTACAGTGGAGAAAGGACAGCCTCTTCAATAAGTGGTGCTGGGAAAACGGGACAGGTACATGTAAAAGTATGAGATTAGATCACTCCCTAACACCATATACAAAAATAAGCTCAAAATGGATTAAAGACCTAAATGTAAGGCCAGAAACTATCAAACTCTTAGAGGAAAACATAGGCAGAACACTCTATGACATAAATCACAGCAAGATCCTTTCTGACCCACCTCCTAGAGTAATGGAAATAAAAACAGAAATAAACAAATGGGACCTAATGAAACTTCAAAGCTTTTGCACAGCAAAGGAAACCATAAACAAGACCAAAAGACAACCCTCAGAATGGGAGAAAATCTTTGCAAATGAAGCAACCGACAAAGGATTAATCTCCAGAATTTACAAGAGCTCATGCAGCTCAATAACAAGAAAACAAACAACCCAATCCAAAAATGGGCAGAAGACCTAAATAGACATTTCTCCAAAGAAGATATACAGACTGCCAACAAACACATGAAAGAATGCTCAACATCATTAATCATTAGAGAAATGCAAATCAAAACTACAATGAGATATCATCTCACACCAGTCAGAATGGCCATCATCAAAAAATCTAGAAACAATAAATGCTGGAGAGGGTGTGGAGAAAAGGGAACACTCTTGCACTGCTGGTGGGAATGTGAATTGGTTCAGCCACTGTGGAGAACAGTATGGAGGTTCCTTAAAAAACTACAAATAGAACTACCATATGACCCAGCAATCCCACTACTGGGCATATACCCTGAGAAAACCAAAATTCAAAAAGAGTCATGTACCAAAATGTTCATTGCAGCTCTATTTACAATAGCCCGGAGATGGAAACAACCTAAGTGCCCATCATCAGATGTATGGATAAAGAAGATGTGGCACATATATACAATGGAATATTACTCAGCCATAAAAAGAAACGAAATTGAGCTATTTTTAATGAGATGGATAGACCTAGAGTCTGTCATACAGAGTGAAGTAAGTCAGAAAGAAAAAGACAAATACCGTATGCTAACACATATATATGGAATTTAAGAAAAAAAATGTCATGAAGAACCTAGGGGTAAAGCAGGAATAAAGACGCAGACCTCCTAGAAAACGGACTTGAGGTTATGGGGAGGGGGAAGGGTGAGCTGTGACAGGGCGAGAGAGAGTCATGGGCATATACACACTAACAAACGTAGTAAGGTAGATAGCTAGTGGGAAGCAGCCGCATGGCACAGGGGTATTGGCTCGTTGCTTTGTGACAGCCTGGAGGGGTGGGATAGGGAGGGTGGGAGGGAGCGAGACGCAAGAGGGAAGACATATGGGAACATATGTTTATGTATGACTGATTCACTTTGTTATAAAGCAGAAACTAACACACCATTGTAAAGCAATTATACCCCAATAAAGATGTTAAAAAAAAAAAAAAAAAGATGAGTGCTGCCAGGGATTTACGAAGGGGAAGAGATGAATAGGTAGAGGATTTTTAGGGAAGTGAAAATATTCTGAATGATGCCGTAATGTTGGCTACGTACCATTATACATTTTTCGAAACCCCTAAAAAGAATCTACAACACCAAGAGTGGACTACGGGTGATTATTATGTGTCACTGTAGGTTCAATTACTACAAATATACCTCTCTGGTGAAGAATGTTGATAATGAGGGAGGCTATGCATGTGTTGGGGCAAGGGTTATATGTGAAATCTCTGTACCCTTCCCTAAATTTTGCTGTGAACCTGAAACTGCTCTAAAATTATAAAGTTTTAATAAAAATAAAAATGACCCTCCTATATGGCTACCATAAAGCATCCTGAATAAAGATCGTATTTATTAATAATGTATAAACAGAACACTATACCTTCTTCTTCCTAGACAAAGTTTTCCAGATTCTAATAGGAATATGGTATGTCTTAGACTCGTTATAGTCCAAGGGAATATATTTATCATATATATGTAAACATAAGAAAAGTCCAATTCTCCACAATGCATTTGAGACTTCCATGGAACACAGCACTTGTGCAATGCCTTTTAAACACATCTGAGTAATTCCAAAGAAAAACCTATGATTGTTTAAGGAATATTTTTTACATCTGGCAATTAGAGGTCGGTCCTGGTAGGTTCAACAGCCCTCATCCCTTTATAATGTAACTGGTGTATCCATATGTGAGCCTGCCATTAGACTGAACTAGTTGCAGTACAGAACCATCTTAAGTTATCTCTTTCCTGTCACAAAGAGCACTGTGTCTGGTATAGAGTACATCAGTGTCAAGAAGACGTGTGGAATGAGAGTTATAATGGAAAATACATACCAGAAGATGTGTATACAAGAAATATACATGAAGATGCTGCAGGAATACTAAAATGATGCTGGGTCTAACATTTCTCATTCTCTGTGCTCAGACGGAGATTTATAGTAGTCCTTCCACAACCACTGACGCTGAAGACCTCTTTGTTTCCCACAAATAGTCTGTCAGGGCTTCTTCTGTTTTGGAATTAGAAGATGATATGTTCAGTCATACATATCACCCAGAGTGGACCCGGATCCCTGCAGGGAAATGGCAAAGTCTCTACCTTTTTTTCACAGAACTCCTTCTCTGATGACCTGCCATCTCCTTTATTTTTTATAAAACAAAATTCACAAAAATAAATTAGGGTAAAAAGCATCACAACCATCACTGACTTTGCCTACATGTTTGTTTTGTTTTAGCAGCAATAAGGTATAAATATATATTAAAATCACCTCAGGGGAAGAACTGACAGCTCCACAGAAACAGTAGGAAATAGCTCCCTGGAGAATTTCCCTAGAACTTGCTTCCTGACAGTCATCCTGACAGCCCCAATGTGAAACAAACTTCCTCAACTGACTGAACTTTTTTTAAAGTATTGAGAATGACTATCAGTTTGGAGTTCATACCAACTGGGTCTGTATCCAAGTGATAAAATACTACCTTCTTAAAGACAGGTGACATTTCTGGTCTGAATAACCCTCACTGGATCCAGAAGAACACAATACAACACCAAAGTTAGACATGAAATAAATATTTATAAAATGACATCAAATAAAGTAACAAGTGAATGGACCTTTTGAAAAAGGCATTTATCGCATGTAAATGGACAGCCTATTAAGGTGAAAACATGGTAAAGCACATATAATTGTAAAAATTCCAAATTTTGAATGGCAATAAAATCTAACTAATTTACTTATTATTCTAAGCCTCTTTGAAAACTGCCATGCAGCGAGGTTAAAGATGTAAACATCGCTGAAATTTATTTTAACGTACATTAGTTAGGTGTCATTTTCCCCATTACAGATGTGAATAAACACATGCTTGTGGGCATTTATAAAGACCAGAAAAGTATGAAAGGATATCAAGTGGCTAATAACTGCATCACCTAAAGATGAGCACTGCAAAAATTCTTACCTAACACTGGAACAGATGTTTGCAAAAGGCCTCTCAGTCTCATTTTCCGAGAGAAATTCTTCCTTATTTCTCTTTAAGAACCAAGCATGTCATCATGCTTTGCTGCCCATCAGGTCTTTCATGTAGCAACATTCTCACATGATGATGTGATTATTTCCTCTAAAAGTTTAAAGTGAGAGAGCAAACTGGAGTGTGTTCCTTTCTTCTCGCACAAAAATGTAGTGGGTATTTTTTTTTAAAACAACTGACTCATCTATTTTTAATATGTAACAGAAATTCTGAATTTTCTAAAATGACCTATAGAGGTGTAGAGTAACATTGTTTTACATTATTAGGTCTTCCCACTATGCATAAATTAGAAAAGATTACAGTACTCTGAAGGTCTGGTATTTATTAGAGACATAGTTTCTGTTTCAGTTTCCTATTCATGATTTTTATTGCTAGTAATATAAGATAATAATAAATGTAAAGAACCTTCCAAATTGGATCTAATTCCAATCATGCTATCAGAAAAAAATTATATTCACATATTTTATGAGAAAATTATTTTCTATATTACCATCTCTTTTTTTTTTTGTCATACGCGGGCCTCTCACTGTTGTGGTCTCTCCCGTTGCGGAGCACAGGCTCCGGACACGCAGGCTCAGCGGCCATGGCTCACGGGCCCAGCCGCTCCACGGCACGTGGGATCTTCCCGGACCGGGGCACGAACCCGTGTCCCCTGCATCGGCAGGCGGACTCTCAACCACTGCACCACCAGGAAAGCCCTACCATCTCTTTTTAAATGAAAACTTTGAAAGAGTCTACTAAAGGATTGCAGAAGAGTAATCAGTTTTACAATCTGATTGCAACAAGGGAAAATACTATCATATGTGATAACTGGGGAAAAAACTATACACTTTTATGGTATGTTTTTTAAATGCTCAGTTCAAACTAATTCTACACTACTAAGATTATCAACAACTCCTAAATGTTTTTAAAATTTTCTTAAATGGGCCAAAAGAATGCAAAAGTTCTTTAAATTAGCAAATTATTAGTAGAAAGAGTATAGTGCTCCAAAATCTTGGCTGCAAGATAAACACAAATTCAGGTTACAAATCAATAATGTAACATGTATGAAGTCACACTGAATCTTAACAAAAGACACTGCTAAACATGTTTCATCTAAACAAACATTGACTATGTAAAACAATATTAACAATATGTTAATTGTAGAGTATAATGAACACTAAAAAAAATTCTAAAAAAATTCTGGAATCAATAGCAAATACACCTGGTGGGAAATGTTTTAAGCTAAAATGTTGTAAGATTATTTTATTGTTTGAGAATAGAATAAAGAAATTGATAGATCACATGCTTTATTCAAGTACATAAATATCATATTAAAATAACTAGAATGTACCCTAAAAGAAGAGAATAAAGTATGTATATTACAGTCTAGAAGAAAAAAAACTGAATTCATAAAAATTAATGCTTACATACTACAAAGGAAGGAGTAGAAAGAAACTATATGGCATGGATAAAATTAATAAAATATGTGATATAAAATAATCAAAGTATATAAAATATCAAATTAATTATAAATGGAATAAATTCTCAAGTTAAAAGAAAAAAATTATAATTCTGAGTAGTAAAATCTGGTGAATTACTAACCACAAAAAATTCCTAAATTTAATGACACATAAACACAGAAAAGGAATATTTGAAGAAGTGCACCAGATATGTGAAACCAAGAGGGTGCAGCCAAATTCATATTAAATTTTTTAAAAAATAAAAGGCATTATCAAAGATAAATATTGAAAGAATCACTTCATGATAATGAAACAATTAAATTCAGTAGGGTAATCTAAACCCATACACATTTAATAACATAATATCAAAATATATAAACAAAAAAATGAGAGTTACAAACCAATTATCACACTGGGTAATTTTATATTTCCCTAAGCTAAGAAGACATCAAGCAGATGAGAACAATTCAGTGAATCAGCAAGGCTATAGATTTGAATAATACAATTAATATGACTAATTGAATATATTCATGCATGTTTATAGCTCTTTACAGCAAAATGAAAAATATGAATGTTTACGGGCTTCCCTGGTGGTGCAGTGGTTGAGAGTCTGCCTGCTGATGCAGGGGACACGGGTTCGTGCCCTGGTCCGGGAAGATCCCACATGCCGCAGAGCGGCTGGGCCCGTGAGCCATGGCCGCTGAGCCTGCACGTCTGGAGCCTGTACTCCGCAACGGGAGAGGCCACAATAGTGAGAGGCCCATATACCGCAAAAAAAAAAAAAAAAAAAAAAAGAATGTTTTCAAGTATATATTAGACATGTATAAAAACTGACCTTTTATTTATTATATCAAAAACTTTCAAATATTTACTATCAAAAAAAATCCTACCACATTTTCTGACCCTGAAGCAGTGAAATTAGTAATTAATAACAAAAATATTTTAATGTTTAGAAATTAAAACCAATAAAAACGTTTTTAATTAAATCATTTGTCAAATATCTAAGGATAGAAATTAGAAAATACTTAAAGTTGAATAAAAATGTTGCATATCAAAATCATTTAGAGGGAAATTCTAAAATAAAAGGTTTATATTAGAAAAGGTAAAAGGTTAAAAATTAATACACTAGGTATTCAACTTAAGTAGTAAAGAATATAAGAATAAACTAAAAGAAAGTGAAAGGAATGAAATAATAAATATAAAACCAAAAAATTGTAAGTAGAAAATGAAGATATAATAGATAAAATGTTAGTTTAAAAGAAGGAGAGGAAATAATAGTTGTTAAGTCTCTAATATGCAATAGGTATCATGCTATCTGCTTCTTAGTATGATACTATTATTTAATATTAAGATAAGCCAAATATTATATCTTCATTTTCCTGTTAAATAACTTGCCAAAGATTACATGAATAATAAGTTAGGTATTAAAATACATGTTTCCCCAGATCCAAAGCCTTTGGCTTTTTCAATATACTTTTATATATAAATAGGGTATAATTGATGAACAATGTTGTGTTAATTTCAGGTGTACAGCAAAGTGATTCAGTTATATATACATACATGTATCTATTCATTTAAGAGTTAATACCTATCCTTCTGAAACTATTTCAAAAAAATTGCAGAAGAAAAACCCCTGAACTCATTCTATGAGGCCACCATCACCCTGATACCAAAACCAGAAAAAATACCACAAAAAAAAGAAAATTACAGGCCAATATCATTAATGAACATAGATGCAGAACCCCTCAATAAAATACTAGCAAACCAAATCCAACAGTGCATTAAATGGATCATACACCATGACCAAGTGGGATTTATTCCAGGGAGGCAAGGATTTTTCAATATCCACAAATCAATCAGTGTGATACACCACATCAACAAATTGAAGAATAAAAACCATATGATCATCTCAACAGATGCAGAAAAAGCTTTTGACAAAATTCAACACCCATTTATGATAAAAACTCTCCAGAAAGTGGGCATAGAGGGAACATACCTCAACATAGTAAAGGCCATACATGACAAACCTACAGCTAACATCATACTCAATGGTGAAAAGCTGAAAGCATTTCCACTAAGATCAGGAACAAGACAGGATGTCCACTCTCACCACTTTTATTCAACATAGTTTTGGAAATCCTAGCCATGGCAATCAGAGAAGAAAAAGAAATAAAGAGAATCTAAATTGGAAAAGAAGTAAAACTGTTACTGCTTGCAGATGACATGATACTATATCAGGAAAATCCTAAAGATGCAACAGAAAACTACTAGAGCTCATCAGTGAATTTGGTAAAGTTACAGGATACAAAATTAGTACACAGAAATCTGTTGCATTTCTATACACTAACAACAAGATAACAGAAAGAGAGATTAAAGAAACAACCCCATTTACCATCGCATCAAAAAGAGTAAAATACCTAGGAATAAACTAACGCAAGGAGGCAAAAGACCTGTACTCCGAAAACTGTAAGACGCTGATGAGAGAATACAAAAATGACACAAACAGATGGAGAGATATAACATGTTCTTGGATTGGAAGAATCAATACTGTCAAAATGACTATACTAAGCAAGGCAATCTATAGATTCAATGCAATCCCTATCAAATCACCAACAGTGTTTTTCACAGAAATAGAACAAAAAAAATCTTAAAATTTGTAAGGAGACACAAAAGACCACAAATAGCCAAAGCACTCTTGAGAAAGAAAAATGGAACTGGAGGAATCAGGCTCCCTGACTTCAGACTGTACTACAAAGCTACAGTCATCAAAACAGTATCATACGGGCACAAAAACAGAAATATAGATCAATGGAACAAGATAGAAAGCCCAGAAATAAATCCACCTACCTATGGTCAATTAATCTATGACAAAGGAGGCAAGACTATATGATGGAGAAAACACAGTCTCCTCAATAAATGGTGCTGGGAAAACTGGACAGCCACATGTAAAAAAAGTGAAACTAGAACATTCTTTAACACCATACACAAAAATAAACTCAAAATGGATTAAAGACCTAAATGTAAAACCGGATATTATAAATCTCTTAGAGGAAAACATAGGCAGAATACTCTTTGACATAAATCACGACAATATCTTTTTCTATCTATCTCCCAGAGTAATGCAAATAAAAATGAAAATAAACAAATGGGACCCATTAAACTCAAAAGCTTTTGCACAGCAAAGGAAAACATAAGCAAAACAAAAAGACAGCCCACAGAATGGGAGAAAATATTTGCAAATGATGTGACCAACAAGGGATTAATCTCCAAAATTTACAAACAGCTCATGCAGCTCAATATCAGAAAAACAAACAACCCAATCAAAAAATGGGCAAAAGACCTAAATATACATTTCTCCAAAGAAGACATACAGATGGCCAACAGGTACATGGAAAGGTGTTCAACATCACTAATTATTAGAGAAATGCAAATCAAAATTACAGTGAGATATCACCTCACACCAGTCAGAATGACCATCATCAAAAAGTCTACTAACAATAAATGCTGGAGAGGGTGTGGAGAAAAGTGAACCCTCCTACATTGTTGGTGGGAATGTAAATTGATACAGACACTATGGAGAACAGTATGTAGGTTCCTTAAGAATCTAATATACTTTAAACATCTTCATGTTAGTTCATGCTTTGCCAGCTGCACAGATCATATGTCAATATAAAAAATTTTAAAAAATCAGTTTTTGTGTCTTCACAAATTGTAATATGGAGGCCCAAATCATAAAGTTATCCATATTCCTATTATTCAAAGTGTAATCCATGGACCACTATTACCTGGAAGCTTGTTAAAAATGCAGAATCTCAGGTCCACCCTAAACCTATGCATCAGAAACTGCACTTTAACAAGATGACCAGGTAATTCATAGGCACATTAAATTTTACGAACATTGCTATGTATAATTCATTATTCACCTACTATCATATCTACATGAAGAATCATGTGTAATATTCACATCAAATGATCAGGACATACACTGTTGGGAGAAATTAACATAATAGAGAATGGAATTAAGATTGCCAAAGGTCTGGGTAGGCTGACTCAAGACCTGACTCAAGAACAATAAATGTATGTTTTCTATGAAATGGCCTACTATGTGCTGTTCACAGTACTATGGGTTTTTTTGTTGTTGTTGTGTTTTTTAATCTCACAAAAAGCTAATGAAGTGATGGTTACAACCCTATTTTATAGATGACAAAAAAATGAGGGGCATCTAACCCAATATTGTAAATCATCTATACTTCAATTTAAAAAAAAAATGAAATGAGAGGCAAAGAATTTAAGAAGAATAGGCCCAAAATTTAGTTCTGTTTGACTCCAAGAGCTCTGTGTTTTCCCTCTGTGGTACATCTTGTATTTTAAATTTTAAAAATCATATCTGTATAGTAGAAGACAAAGCTGAATCGTGGTTCATGTAAAAAAAAAAAAAAGTACCTGAGAATTGTAAGGGACAATAAATGTAACCTAAGCACATAGTGTACTGTATCACTTAAAATTATATATGCACCCTTAGAAGTTCCATGCCCCCATTTTGGCATGATCACCAAATTAGGCTATGTCTTCAGCATTACCTTAGTTCCAGAGCTATATTTTTTAAAAATGTATTAGACATTGAGTTTGGCTATATGTAACAAAAACCCTAACAGTAGCTTAAACAAGTTAGTGAATTCTTTTTCTCTCACAAGAGCAATTTAGAGATAGGCAATTCAAAGGTGGTATGCCAGTTCTACAATGTCATCTTGTAAATGATGCAACATGGGGTTTGGCTGCTCGCTGCTCAAGGGCCAATAAAGAGGCAAGGTTGGTGGAAAGGAAAGTTTGCTTATCTTGGATGCCAGCAATGGGGGGTGGGGGTGGATGGGAGGGCAGACTCCTGCCCAAAGGCCGACACCCCCCCAACCCGTGGGCAAGAGCTTTTATAGGCAGAGGGAGGGGGGCTACATGCAGAAACAGCACACTCAGCTCTGACAGTCATCTTGAAATTGGTCATGCAGTGGCTGATCAGCATCTTCTTGATTGTTTTAAGTACAATTAATCTTCAGTTCCAGGGTCGGTTTGTTCCCATATCTTTGAGGCCAATTCTCGGAATTGCGGCAGCTTATGTCATGGCTACAGTTTGGTCATCGTGTACGTAACTTCTTCCACCTGGTGGGTGTTTCAGTATCTACGGGACAGCTCAAAGGATATGGCTCAGAATATTATCTATAGCCCTTGAGAACTAAAGGTCCTTGACTTTGCTTAATGACTAAACTATTATTATTTAGTCTTTTTGGACTGTTATCCTTTGCGTCTATATTTTCTCACTGCTCTGATTAAACTTATTCTTTGGCTAAAGTTTCTCCACAGACAAAAGGCAGGTGGAGGACATGGCGGGGAAGGACCACAGGGCCCTGCTCCATTTCAATCTGAGATCTACTGACCTTCAATATTCCTGTTCAGCCACTCTTAGCGAGTGCTTATTGCCTCATTAGCACAAGATGATGGATCCACCTCTTTTTTACTGAATTACAGTCAGAAAGAAGAAAGGTAAAATAAAAGGTCCATCAATGTGAGTCAATACCCCTGTAAAGGCATTTTTAGGGAGAATATAGCCAACATTTTGTACTTAAATATGATTGGTCAGAAAATATGTGAATGGCCATCTTGGGGAGCTAAGAAATTATGAATTTTTATTGAATGTGTCTCCAATAAAACTGGTGTTCTGTTAGTAAAGAAGAAAAAATGTATTTTAATAGGTAACTAGCACTCTCTGCCACAGATCATTAAAAAAGGAAGAAAAGAAAGAAAAGGAAAAAGACAAGCCTCTAATTAACAAATTGGATTATCTTCAGTAGAAGGCAAGCACCAGAATGCCTAGGGTGTCTGAAAAACCAAAAGATATAAAGAATGGTTAAAGATATCAGAGACATTTCAACTGGAGAGAGTGGCTTGACAGCTGTCTTCAAATACATAATGAATTATTTAACCAAAACAGCCACAAACAGGAACACTAATAAAAAGTTATAAAGGAACAAAATTGAGCTCAATATAAGAAATGATATTTTTATTAAGAGTTATCCAATCAAAGCTAGTGGAGAAGTTCCTCATTCCTAAAGAATTTTACCACAATCTGGTGAATGTTTGTTAGGGATATTGTAGAGGGCTATTAGTCTAAGTGGAAGATCAGATTAGGAGAAACTCAAGAGGCCTTCCAAGCCCATGTTCAGGTTCTAGTAATGATGATCACATACTTTCTTTGCAATAGTGCCCAGAATTAATCAAACTTACAGTTAGAATTGAGCCAGCTCATCTATATCTGTTGTTTAAAACTGATCTGTTATATTATGGGAAATGCCCAAACACTTTCACATTGTGAAGTCATCCTATATTTGTTTATACATTATTATTTTCAAGAGGAATATCATTTTTAGAAAATAGTGCAATACTAGATGTATATATTTTCAATGTTTTGTCTAATGACACATATTTATTGAAGGTCAATATACCATCATTGTGATGTCAGATTACAAACACAATGTGAACCTTTATATAAAAAAATAATAGAACACTGGGTATAACACAGATTATTTCCACTGTAACTTATTTTCCAATTAATTGCATAATTAATTTCTAACCCTAAGAGAAAACATTCTGATTCAAGCTGCTTTTCATTATATCAACTGACATGACGAGCAAAGTAGAAATTATTATTAAATAGGCCACAGAGTGTACATAAATTTTTTCACAATGCAGTCTTATCACTCATAAATCTATATACCTAAATAAAAATCTTTAGTCAAAAATCATAATATTAAAATAGTGTAGAAGTTCAGTGTATAATAGTTTAAAGAGACCCAGACAGAAGACAGATTTATTAATTACAAAAAGGTTAATATCACTTCCTTAAGCAACTTACAAATATGCGAATACAGCCAACTGTTATAGTCACTATTGCTTATTTCTGTATACTGAAATACATCCCTTGTATGTTTTTCATATTTAATTGCTATTATATGTAGATACAAAATTGTCCCATTATATGCAGGTGCTCCTTTATATATAATTCAGTGATCTACATTTATAAATTAAATAAAACCTTCTACAGGTCAAGATGAAAAAGAGAACATTTAAGTGTATGTGATGTCTCATGTCTGGATATGGCAACAAAGTTTTCAAATTGATATTAGTGTAGTACAATCAATCATTTAATCAATCAATCAGTCAATCATTTAATCAATCAATTGACAAGTGCTAGTTAAGCACTTAATCTATGCCCATGGTAGAGATCAAATTACAACAAAACCTCTTCTTTTCCTCTAAAAAAGTAAAACATGTTCCAAATTCAGACAGTTCATTAAGAAAATTACGTAAATCTCATTTTTCTGGTTTAATAGATTGTATACTAATCATAACCCACCAGAAAGAGTAATACGTAAATTGAAAAGAAGTAGGAAAAACAATATGGAATTTGATCCATTCTTTGTTTAATATACATATGATTTGATATTACAATATTTCATTATGTATGTAGTTTAGTTTGAAATTATGGATGCATGTTTTGAGAAGGTTGTGATATTTACAAGGATTAAATATACTATTAAAGGAAAGTAAATATGCTTACATTTATGCCCATATTGTGTGTAATGCTTAGGGCCTCTTCCTTACAAAGTGAAAGATAAAAATAATGAAACGTGGATTGCAATTTAAATGTAAAGTAATATACTAATCAATAAAAAAAAATGCAGACTATCAAATAACATTCACTACAACACAAAGTTTTCTTAAATAAAATATGAAGAGATAAATGTTGAATCCTTTATATTATTTTCATATAGGTCTGAATTTCAGGCTTGGAGATTTCTCTTAAGGTAAATAATTTTCTAAGATCCAGTGAGGGCTTCAAATTCTTCCATAAATAATGTTCCAACCAATCTTTTAAATTACAGACATGAATAGCCTTTAGTTCGAATATCCTTTCTCCATCATTTTCCTCCTCCAAAATTTTCAAAAGTATTTTATATTCACATCTTAAATGACAACAAAGACAATATCTACAATAAACTCCCTTTCTCTCCATTACTTTCCTATCTTACGTAGTGTTACCAGCAATCTCCAAATAATTTTCCATGTTAATAGGAGGAGCTTCTTTCACCACAAAGGTAGATAATCTTCCTGTCTATACGTTGCATCCAAATCAGTCAAATGAAAATGAAAATTGCTCACTCAACCTCAAACCATATTTACATATAGCAAATAAAGCTACCCACTTTGGCTTTATTTTAAAGCAGTTAGATTTTGAAATCCAAGAGTCACCAACAAATACCATAGTATGTCCATCGCAATGGACACTAGGAACACCATCCCCTTTGCCAGTCAGATGGAAAGCCCGTCATTACAATGCTGGGACCCAGGAGAAAACATACAGTATTTAACATTCAACAAACCATGGCATTACCAAGCAAATCCAAAGGGAGGGGATAAAAAAAACGAATGCGCTTTATGGTATGAAACTGAAATGCAAGTAATTCAGAATCTGCAAAACAAAAGACCAAAATAATTTATTTGCATCTCTAAACCCCTAACTTGAATTTTAAAAGCTGAATACTATATTTTTATTCTTCTCGGTTTCCTCATTGTCATTATGTAATCTCACGTCATCATCGCAAAGGATACTTAACTGGGCTGATCTAAGTGAAGAAACTGAAGGAGACCTGTGGTTATAACCAGAGTGCCCACAGGGATCCTATCAGAGATAAAGGGTCATAATTATTCTCTTATCACTTTCCCCTCTCAGTTCCAAAATCCACTTCTCTTTTGAATTTCAGGTGTCTTGATTTGTAATTTTTAAAGTTTAATAAAATGTGACTGTGGGGAGAGGTATATTTTCAGATTTTGAAGTAGTTAAATGTTGGAAAATGTTCTCTAGAGATTTTTCAAATGACATATTTTGCTCTTTGGGAGCTCTTTGAGAGTGGAGGGGGTATTTTATTTATCTTTTTTTTTCAATATACATTTAGGTTCTCAACAAGTGGCGGGGATGTTCTAAGCCAGATAACTCACTAGACTTTCTAATTGCATTTACAAACAGAAAGGCCATTCAAGTCAGGACTTGAATCACTAGAGATCAATGATTGGTTATTTTTTTAGAGTACAGTAAATACATATGGCTAATATTGATTATGTCTTTTTCTCCTTTTAATGGTTCACTCATTTTTTAATGTAATAGTAAATGAAAATTATCTAAGGTATAAAATCTAAAAAAAAATAGCAATAGAGAAGACACAACTACATATGACTACAGAACTAACTCCTAAGTGCATTTTGATGCACCTAGAAAGTGAAGTTAAACTTAAAACCTTTTGCACAGCAAAGGAAAGCATAAACAAGATGAAAAGACAACCCTCAGAATGGGAGAAAATATTTGCAAATGAAGCAACTGATGAAGGATTAATCTCCAAAATATGCAAACAGCTCATGCAGCTGAATATAAAAAAACAAACAACCCAATCAAAAAATGGGCAGAAGGCATAAATAGACATTTCTCCAAAGAAGACAGATGGCCAAGAGGCACATGAAAAGATGCTCAATATCACTAATTACTAGAGAAATGCAAATCGAAACTACAATGAGGTATCACCTCACACCAGTCAGAATGGCCATCATCAAAATATCTACAAACAATACATGCTGGAGAGGATGTGGAGAAAAGGGAACCCTCTTGCACTACTGGTGGGAATGTAAATCAACACAGCCAGTATGGCGGTTCCCTAAAAAAACTAAAAATAGAACTACCATATGACCCAGCAATCCCACTACTGGGCATATATCCTGAGAAAACCATAATTCAAAAAGATACATGTACCCAATGTTCATCGCAGCACTATTTACAGTAGCCAGGACATGGAAGCAACCTAAATGTCCATCGACAGAGGAATGGATAAAGAAAATGTGGTATATATATATACAATGGCATATTACTCAGCCTTAAAAAGGAACGAAATTGGGACATTTGTAGATGTGGATGGACCTAGAGTCTGTCATACAGAGTGAAGTCAGAAAGAGAAAAACAAATATCATATATTAACACATTTATGTGGAATCTAGAAAAGTGGTACAGATAAAGCTATTTGCAGGGCAGGAATAGAGATGCAAACATAGAGAATGGACATGTGGACACAGAGGGGGAATGGGAGGGTGGGATGAATTGGGAGATTAGGATTGACGTATATACACTACTATGTGTAAAATTGATAGCTAGTGGGAACCTGCTGTATAGCACAGGGAGTACAACTCAGTGCTCTGTGATGACCTAGATGGGTGCGATGTATTGGGGGGTAGGAAGGAAGTCCATGAGGAAGGGGATACAGGTATACATATAGCTGATTCACTTTGTTGTGCAGCAGAAACTAACAGAACACTGTAAAACAATTATACTCCAATAAAAAAATAAAAGAAAAAAATTTACGTAGATGCATGAAGAAAGCATTCTTATACCCTATCCTCTGCCACCTTTAAGATTGAAGTTTGCTATGCATTCCTTCACAACTTTCTTTATGCATAAATATGTGTTTCTATACACACACAGCATAGAACTCATTATTTGATTCTTTTGCTTATTGTTGCTATTCTGTATATGCAATAATGTTTGTGGGAAGACAAACAGGTTTGTTCAATGAATAATCCAGATACTCTCCTGAATTTGCCTGGTAATGAGCCAGCTGGGACCAGGGTTTTCCTCCTCTCCCAACAAGGGGTGCTGTGCAAAATCTTCATTTTACCCAAAGCCTCCACTTGGCAGGCAGCTGGCATTCTCACTCCCTGATATTCTGTTTCAGACTATATATCCAAACTCAGACTGTTTTCTCCCAGTTTTGAGGTCACTTTCAGACTCATCTCACATAAAATGAGAGCAGCAGGATGGTGGGTCACTTTCTTGTAACACAGTGCTGTGGTGTGCACAGCTATGCCTAGCCCAAGCATACTTTCTGGAGAATTCTAAGAAAACTGGAGACATATGTATCTGCGACCTGCCCATGAGCTCCAATCAGTGAATGGTAACACCTTCTTAGTGTGTGCTCCCCCAATCTCTGTACATCAGTGGCATCAAATGTGGGGTGAGCACCATTTGGTGCATGTGAGTTAAAAAGCATTTAAGTGAGCACACCAACAGACAGAGATATATCTCTAGAGTTACAGCAGGTCATAATAAACATGATGGCCATGTGGTCATGTGGCCCCTGGGCTACAAATATCCTGAAGCAGGTCAGTCATTTGGTCTTGGTAGGGTACCTATAATCTTAAATGAAATTGGTCTCTAATTTGGTACTTTGTTTAATTTGAAGCAACAGTATTTCCTAGCTCACAATAAACTCCTCAATGAAAATTTTCTCCTCCTTGTTAATCCTTAGCAATGAGTTGGTTTGTCATTTATTTGTTCCATCTGTAAGTCAGATTCTGTCTAGAAGAATGACATATATCATTGATTAATCCATTTAATACAAAATTGTTATTGTTTATAGTTTACCAGGCACTGGTTTAGGTAATGAAGATATGCTAGGAGATGTAGATAAATAAATACCTATGAGACAAAGCGGGATAGACACAGGATCCTTTGGAACAGATATCTAATTTCTGACCTGAAAAGTATATCAGTTGTTTGCCTGGCAGAGATGTGAGGAAAGAAATTCCAATACAAAAATACCACCTGCAAAAGCCTGCAAGGAAACCTGCCAAAGTTAGGGAAATAAAGGTAGCTTCTCCTTCACGAAACAGAACGAACAAGGAAGGAGTCATGATAGATAGATAGGGCTGATGAAATAAACCAATGGCGAGATAAAAATGGTCATGTAAAATATGGTAAGCATTTTGGCCTAAATCAAACTGGGTTGTAGAAGAAAGAAAAATTTATAAATTCAAGAGAGCAGAAGATTAAATGGATAGGATCTAGTGTTTGATTGGATATAGTCAGTCGTGAAGATGGAGAATTAGTGATGTCATCCCAAGGTCTAGCTTGGGCACCCGGTGGGATGGAGTTCTCATTCATAATAAAGAAAGGCAAACTAGACAACAGTACCGGTTGCTTTGGGTTGGTGAGGTAAAGCACAGAGATTGTACATTCTATTTTGGAAATGTGTGTCTCAGATGATGTGAGACATACACGTAGATGCAGCTGGTGGTAGTTAAGATATATTAGGCTGAAGTTCCAGAAGATATCTGGGTTGTTAATTCAGATTTGTAACCAGCAGAATATAGCTGAAATATGAAGCAGTCTGAGAAAGAATGGACAGAAAAGTAGTAAGAAAAAATGCAATGTCGTGGAAGTCAAGTAATAGCCTTTATTTTCTTAATTACATAAGTTATATGTTCCTTATAATCTGATCCAAGCAGTGAAGTGTGCATTAAGTAAGAAGTAAGTCCCATTTCCTTCACCAATGCAATCTCAATCCTCAGAAGCCTTTGGTGTGCATTACACCAGACGTTCATTACACCAGACATTCACCAGACATTCATATATATATATATATATAAATACATACACCTATACCCATATTTATACACTAGGGATTGTATTCTATATCTTGTAACTTATTTTGTTTATTAGATTGTGCATATATTTCACTATCAGTTCATAGAGATATATGCTATTCTTTTTAATGACATCATATTCCATTGTATGAATATATCATGAGTAAATCATTTAAATTTTATATTTAAATGCTTATAATAGAAATAATTCAAGGACACTATGAAAAAAGTAATAAAAAATAAAACTAAAAACTTAAAATCTTCCTTCTCTACAACAGAATTGACCCCTGTTAGTTTTTTAGGCTATCTGGAGGTAGTTGCCAAGTATTACATTTAAAATTGTATTTTATAATCCACCAACTTTAGATTTCTATTACTCCTCACCTATAAAAGATGAAAAATTTAGGAAATTTTTGCAAACTCTCATTTCTCTTCCCCTCTACATCTAAACCTTTGTTAGTTAATAATTTTAATTTCTTCTAGGGTTTGCATTTATTATTTATTTATGTAACAGATTGTAATCTATTTTTGAGTTACTTATCATTTTTAATATCATTTATTTTCCCTTGAATTACAAAAAGAGAAAATTAGCTACTTAGCTTTTCTTCCATTTCTCAAAAAATTTTGGCATAAATTATTTTAGGTTCCTAACTTTTGCATTCTCTTCTGTAAATATAAATTCTAAAAGTAATTTTCTTTATTTCTATAGCTTAATACTAAAAATGTTTAACCACTGTACAGAATTTAATATATGATTATGTAAACTTTATATACCATAGACTCAAAATGTGGGATCGAACTAATAGTGATGTAAGATTATGTTATTTTAACTATTGTTTGTAGCTGCCTTTCCAACTTCTTTATAAGTATTTTTGTATTCCATATTGCCCTCCCTGCCCCCATTTTCGGTGGAGGTTTTTCTTTTTATTTCCCGGAATACTTCCTCCAGTGATTTTGTTTTTCACAAAGTAAATATGTATAGTGAAATTTCTGAGTCATTCTACTCCTGCAAAAGTGTGTATTTTAACTTCACATTTGATCAATAATATATTCAGATACAGAACTCTAGGTTCACAACATTTTCCCTCAGACTTGGAAAGCCATTGTTCTAGGTTCTGATGTTTCTCATGAGAAGTCTGATGTCTTTCTGAGTGCCAATTCTTTGAAATCAACATATATTAACATAATTGCTTTGTTTCATTTCTTTTTGGATAAGTTTAGGATTTTCTCTTTAACCCTGATATTCTAAAGTTTTGCTCTTTTGGTTCTTTTCATTCATCTCGCTTAGTAATTAAAAACTTGTTTTTACCCATGTATTCAGAACATCAGATAAGGCAAATCAGTGTCTCTCTATTCTCCCTCTAAAATTCCTTTTAGACATGCACTGGGCTTTTCTGATTTACTTTTCTTAATTATCCTCATAATTTTCATCTGTTTCTTTTTTGTCTAAATTCTGTCAGATTTCCTGATTTTTTTCCCTGGATGATTTGTTGCTCTTTTTTAAGATAATTTCTTCCACCAGTACACCTTAACTATGTTCATTTTTACCACTCAGACTTTGTCTTTTTTTTATTTCCACAGTCATTTTTATAATTTATAAATAATCATTCGAATAGTTTAATTTACACCTAAATCTTAATAAGGACAATTACATTTAACTTTAAGTTTTCTTTCATTCTCTGAATTATCTCTAATCCTCCAGAGCTGATTTTTCTTTTAGTTTATCTTGGTTCTTCTCTTCTCTTCGGTGATGTTAATTTTTTTTCAGATGTCACATGTTCATTCATAAGTATAAGTGAAATACTATCTTAGCTAGTATAGTGGCTTAAATCTTTTTCTCACCAGTTATATATGTCTCTTCTAGGTGATAGCTCTCTTCAACTGGAAGATCAACTGCAATTGTCAGTATAAATATTTGGGCATGTCAACAGGTAATCTTCCTATAGGCTGCACAGATAAGAAACAGGACGTCAGACATCTACACTGCCAGAGGAAGGAGTAAGCAATTTGGCAGTGGAGACAGTCGTTTTACTACTTGATGAAACTATATTTCTTTTCATTTCTCTCCTTGGTCTTTTGTGGATCTAGAGCAGAGGCTGACACAAGTAACACGATTTTAATGGAACTCAGCCATGCTCATTGGTTTAGGTACTATTTATGGTTGCTTTCAGGCCAAGACAGAACTGAGTAGTTGCAACAGATTATATGGCCTGAAAGACTTGACTTACTATCAAGTCTTTTGTTAAGAAAAGTTTGGCAACTCCTTGTCTAGGGTATCCTTAAGCTCCATGATACTTCTTTCTCATCCTCAATGCACACTAGTAACTGTGCTCAGGTAGATCACTTTCTGTGTTTAAGAAAGAAATTCCAGTACTTATCTTTATGTTAAAAATACCAGTTGTTAGATACTTAGTTTACAATAGGAAGGGGGAAGAAAGTCATCTGTCTCAGGTATTCTAAAGGTGTTTACAATAAATTATCTGGTTGATTCCCAGTGGTCTTTGAATTTGTTGACTCTGAACCTGGAGCATCTCTGGACTTCCTTGGGAAGTCCTTGCTTATCCCTGATATCTACAGGATATTCTACATTTATCTTATGCTATCTTCTTTCTATATCCCAACTTTATGAAATTTCTGATTCATTACTGACATAAATTATTTCTTGTTATTATTGTAACTGTATTTAACTTCTGTTTTTGTGAAATTTCTGACTGATTTATAAAAGCTTTTGAAATAAGTGAGCTAGATTCTGGTGCTCAAGCTGTCATCTGGTACATGAAACTCCAAAGAAGAAAGTTTTACAAGAAGTAATAATCAATATTGCTAAATACTGCTGAGAATTCAAGTGAGATGTGGGGGAAAAGTGGCTCTAGACATAGAAACAAGGAGGTCATTGGTTACCTTGTAGATAGTAGGTTAAGTAGAATAGTGGGGGAAGAGGGCAGAGAGCAGTAGCTTGGGGAATGATTGAGATTTGAAGAAACAGATACACATACAACTTCCTGGTGTTTGATTGCAAGGGAGAGGAGAGATATAGGTCAGTGTGTGACCAGGAAAGTATGATTAAATTGTGGACTCATGTTTGCTTCTTTATGGTTATGGTTTATGTTTATGGCTGCTTTTCCTTTTTAAGATTAAAGTGAATACATCATCTTTAAAATCCAGTGAAAAAAGTTTGAAACAGAAAAACATTTTATTTGAAGAAAGAAAAAGGAAAGGAGGGGGTTTAATTTATGAAATGTGTCCTTGAACAGGCAGAAAAGAGTAGAATCCTGGGTAGAGATGGAAGAATTCACTTTAGATAAGATGGTAGACAGAAGGAGAGGAGGGAAGAGCAGTGTGGATACAGTCTAGAAATCGATAGCAGTAAGTCACAAAGGTTTTCATCCTTATTACTTTTAGTTTCTATGTGAGGAACCAGCTGGGAATGTGTGTTATGTGTTAGCTAGCCCTGGAAATTCAGAGAGGGTTGGAATAGCTGCCATAGATAATGAAGAGAGAAGAACTCAAAGAACACTGAACTACTGAGGAAGCATTAAGGATCCAACTGAGGGTGGGCACCACTCTTTTAGTACAAGCTTCAGTTTGTAATCTTCTATAACAGCTTTCAGCACTCTGAATAAGGGTGCAGAAGAAGCACACAGCTAGATTTATCCAGAGTCAGGGTTTTACCCAGTAAAGAACCAGGAGATTTGCAAAACACTAACTGAAATTTGACCACGATGCTTAAGATGAATAGGAAGGAAGTAAAAATAGGAGGTGACTGATATGGAGAAAACATAGAGGATTTAGGGACTGCATACTTTTGTGGTTAAAAATGCATGACAGTGTAAAAACATGGAGTGAGAGAGTTGCAGGGAAAGATGCTGTGACTACAGAGTCAATTTTTAAATTTAAAATAATAGCGGCTACAAAAGACGACGGCTGCGGCGCTCCAGGCGGAACTTTCCAGAACGCTCGGTGAAAAAGCGGAGGAGCGGCGGCTGCCCGAGCTGCGCACGGCAACGCGCTCCTTCCCACTCCCCCACACCAGCATCGTCCCTCTCACCGGCTGTAGGAAATGGTGAAAGAAACCACTTACTATGATGTTTTGGGGGTCAAACCCAATGCCACCCAAGAAGAATTGAAAAAGGCTTACAGGAAACTGGCCTTGAAGTACCACCCTGATAAGAATCCAAATGAAGGAAAGAAGTTTAAACAGATTTCTCAAGCTTACGAAGTGCTCTCTGATGCAAAGAAAAGGGAATTATATGACAAAGGAGGAGAGCAGGCAATTAAAGAAGGTGGAGCAGGTGGTGGTTTGGGCTCCCCCATGGACATCTTCGATATGTGTTTTGGAGGAGGAGGCAGGATGCAGAGAGAAAGGAGAGCCAAAAATGTTGTGCATCAACTCACAGTAACCTTAGAAGATTTATATAATGGTGCAACAAGAAAACTAGCTCTGCAAAAGAATGTGATTTGTGACAAATGTGAAGGCCGAGGTGCTAAGAAAGGAGCAGTAGAGTGCTGTCCCAATTGCCGAGGTACTGAAATGCAAATAAGAATTCATCGGATAGGACCTGGAATGGTTCAGCAAATTCAGTCTGTCTGCATGGAGTGCCAGGGCCATGGGGAGCGGATCAGTCCTAAAGATAGATGTAAAAGCTGCAATGGAAGGAAGATAGTTGGAGAGAAGAAAATTCTAGAAGTTCATATTGACAAAGGCATGAAAGATGGCCAGAAGATAACACTCCATGGTGAAGGAGACCAAGAACCAGGACTGGAGCCAGGAGATATTATCATTGTTTTAGATCAGAAGGACCATGCTGTTTTTACTCGACAAGGAGAAGACATTTTCATGTGTCTGGACATACAGCTGGTTGAGGAATTGTGTGGCTTCCAAAAGCCAATATCTACTCTTGACAACCGAACCATAGTCATCACTTCTCATCCAGGTCAGAGTGTCAAGCATGGAGATATCAAGTGTGTGCTAAATGAAGGCATGCCAATTTATCATAGACCAATGAAAAGGGTCGCCTAATCATTGAATTTAAGGTAAACTTTCCTGAGAATGGCTTTCCCTCCCCGGATAAACTCTCTTTGCTGGAAAAACTCCTACCTGAGAGGAAGGAAGTAGAAGAGACTGATGAAATGGACCAGGTAGAACTAGTGGACTTCGATCCAAATCAGGAAAGATGGCGCCATTAAAATGGAGAAGCATATGGGGATGATGAACATCCTCCTCAGGGTGGTGTTCAGTGTCAGACCTCCTAATGGGGCCAGTGAATAACACTCACTGCTGGCATTTTATTTGCAGTAGTGACTGAGTGAAGGACTAGAATCATAATATGCTCACTACTTGCTATTGTTTGTTTTAATATTCAACTATAGCAGTGTTTTAAAAGTTAAATGGAGAATAAACTCAAATATAAAAGCTCTGACTTTGCCCTGTAGGTATGATGACTTCAGTGTGCAAGATAAGTTTAATACTTGTAAAAACTACTTGAAAAAATTTCCCCTAGCATTTGTTAGACCATACTTTGTAACTGATTTCAGCTATGTATATGGAATAGCTTAGACTGAAATGCCAGGTATATGTATTGGCTTCAGTGTATGACCCTTAATTGCTAAGCTATGAAGTTAAAATTGTACTTAACTGGCAGTCAGACAAAGAATTTGTAGAAAAGTGTTGGTCTGTATAGTGGTATTAAGTGGGATTCATTGTGATGCCTCTGCATTTATTCTATTGCCTCAACTGTTACTTGAAGATGGCATGCTATATAATTTAGCCTGCGGTATCAGTGATAGAAATGATACCTTTCTAAAGAAGGGGTTTATCACATAACATGCTGCTTCTTGAGGGCTTGCACTTGTAGGATTGCATTCCCTTCTGCTGTGCCATCTTTTTTTAAATATATCTAGCTATTGGTCCTGGTTACTTTTTTTCTTCTTCCTTCTCTTTGGACCACAGTAAGCCTTAGAGTAGTCACTTCTGGAGCAGGGTAACTTAGAGGTTAGAGTAATGAGAAGTAATTTGCATGTATGAGTTAGGAAGGTGTTTTGCAGGTATGTTACAGGCTTACTTTAAACCATTTAACTTATGCTCCAAAGTAAATGTAATTTAATGTTGGTAGAATAGCAAATTATGAATAGCTTTAATTGTATGTTTAAAGTCATATGTTCACAAGCTTAAATCTGGATATCAGAATTTAATCAATTCTTGAAATGTATAAATGTCTCCTTAATATACTGATTCAAAAGCAAAAAATAAATAAATAAAATAAAATAAAATAGTAGAGATAATGCACTCCTGTGCCATGATCTTCTTATAGATAAATTTCTAGTTAAATTCTCACTTCAAATTGAAGACCTATTATTTAATTCCTCTCAGAGATGAGAAAATCAAGTATAAGAACAGTAACTTGCAAAGGTTTACACAATGCCAAAAACGGATGGACCTGAAATTTGAAAAGTATAGCTGTTTGTAAAATCAATCCTATATTCTTCACATTCTCCCTGTGTCTCAATGATATTTCCAATGAGAAGTGGACCAGTAGAGAATGACACTCCTATGCCCTGTTCCCAAAGAGCATCAAGTCCTGCAGCAAGTTACTCTTATCCGCTCCTATATTTTATGTCTATCCTTTCATATACAATTTCACATGAAGAAAATGATCCCTTTGTGAAAATGTTTGGGCACTCCAGGTCTGGAGGGAATTTTTTATTTGCAACTAAGTTTTTTTAAAAGGCACTTAGAAAAGGATATTTCAGAATTTTCTTCAGTAGAAATCCACTTTAGATTCTGGTATTGCCTTAAATTATAAGAATACATGTTATGATTCAGATATATAGCTATGCCTAGTCACTGGTACCTTTTCCCTGTAAATATTATGAAATAAGACTTCATACATTTTGGTGGTGTAGAGAGAATCACTGAAAAATAGACCTCACCCAATAAAGTATTTTTATTTTGGAAGCATAATTACAGCCTTAGAAAACTCTGCTAGAATTCATTTTCCGGAAAAGTTTTGCAATTGAAAGACTGGATGCACAACAGTAAAGCAGCAGTTGTGTGTGAGAAAATGGAGCCAAGGTTATTGAATCTATAATAAATCCCTATGCAATGGTGACTGGAAGAATGGAAGAGAGAGAAATGAAACAAAATCCATTATTCCTGATTCTAAGAAAAGCCCATCAATACCTCCTCTTTTCTAATGTACCTTGTTTAAGACATTTTTAGAAGGCAAGCAAAAGGACAAGATTAGAGTGACAGGAGAAGCCTGATAGTGGAAGCAGGGGCCTCACAAAATGGCATTTCCAGATGGATTTGCACATGCTGTTCTTCATGCCTAGAATCTACTCCTTGCAATGCCCATGCTCCATTTCTTCCATTTGTGTTCCAAAAGTGCCATGTGCTCACAGCAGCCTTCATCAACCTCCCTGGGTAAACACTTCCTACCCTGTTTTGCCTATCACTTCACTCTGTACCGATTTCCTTCAAAGTATTTATCATAATACCTGTTTTACTTGTACTTTTTATTCTCACTTTCTGTCCTCTCTTTAACCCCTATTTTTTACCGTATGAGCGATTAGATCAGGATCAAGGCTGTTTTATGCAAAATTTCCCACCATGAACCTTGTATACAGTATGTACTTGATTATCTTTTGCTGATTTAATTAATTAATCTGCCATCGTCATCTTTATGACAACAGTCTTCCAAAGGCTTACTGTAAGATTCACTGCATCACTCAGGTTTGTATTTGAGTGCAAGCAACAGAGACTTTACAGTGGCTTGTCCAAAGGATATAGCTGTTTCACTTTATTTTTTCACATAACAAAGTGCTCAGAGGTAAGTAGTAGTTCAGGGAAGGTGTGACAACTCCATATTACCATTGTCCTAAAATCCTTTGATTTTTCTGTTTTCCCAGCCTTAGCATCCTGCAAGAGAGATTGGAAAATGTGATTTTTGCTTGTTGGGAATATTGTAAAAAATATCAGTGTTCTGTTCATAAGAAATAAGTCTGAGAGAAGAATTAATAGTCCCTTTATACACACTAGAATGCCTCCTGGTTGATATATAACAACAACAAAAAATCATCATCACATGATCTATATCACCCCAGCAGGCATAATCAGCTATAGAGACTGTTCTATACAGGAAACAAAATCTTTATCAGAGAAGGTCTAGAGAATACTGAGTTAAAATGAAGAGAGGTAGATAAATGAGATAACAATGGAATGGAAGGATAAGACAGCCTGATGTATACATATTCACTTTAGGGATGGCTTGTCCAATGAGATAGGAATATTCAAAGTTTGTTGAAAAAGGCACCTTCTTCTCTAGACCATATTCGAATTGACACAGTCAAATCAATTCTGGGACCCTCTCTTTTCTATACTTCATTTTCTGACTAAATCCTTTCTTAAGGGCATATTCTTTCTTTTGATATTTTACAATATGAAATTAAATTAAATTTAGTCTTATAATTCAAGAAGTTGGTATTTCTCTTTAGGGCAACTTTGTATATCTCTGAGCTGATCTACTATGTGTTGACTTCAAAGTTTAACTCTCAGAAAACAATTTCATTCTCATTTTTTCCCAAGTGCTCCTGAGACATTTCAGCATAGTCATAAAATATTGACAACGGATATATGTAGTAGACAATACGTAGTGTGCAATCTTAAAATTGAGTAATAAATGTTCATCATAAAATATCTTTCAAAGTTTGCTTAATTAACTATTCCTTCAATTGCCCCTTAGGCTGGATAATTGTCCCCAATAGTATTTTAGGAATAAAGATTCTTCTGCTAATGTCCAATATTGATACTGGTTTCCCCTTGGAGACTTTTGGTAAATATATTATTTTCTTAACCTAAGAATTGTTAACATTTCTGAATGTGTGATTGCTTAACAGTTTACCAATTTATTCTCTTTTTAAGTGTAAGGGTTTGGAATCTGAATGGTCCAATTTGAGGCTGGCTTTACAATACTAACTGTGATTTTAGGCAACTCACTTGACATCCCTAAATTTGATTTTCTCCATCCAGTGATACATCTGCCAAGCTATCATACAAAATTGTTTAAAAAATCAGATTACATAGGCATGAGAAAAAAGTAGGATGGAAGGAACGATCTTGGTTAAGGCAAGAATTTCTAAGTGATGCTTAACTAAATTTCTACAGTTCTGGAAGAAAGAACTTTAAATACAATTGTCTGTTTGAATATAGCCAATGCAGATCTCTAGCCACAATTGCCTCTTTGGAGGGTTGCAAAGAGTTTGGATATATAAGCTGAGATACCTCAGATGTGTGTATGTAAGGCCCCTGAAAATACAGAAGGAATTCAAGGTAAAGAGAATAGTTCAAAAACTGTAGGGGGGAGGGTGTGAGGGCAAGCTCTCCTAGCACGGCCATCTTCTAGAATAGAACTCTGAGGCGTCTAATAATTATAAATTGAAACCTGGCATTCTAGTTTTTAATGAAAATATATTAGTCAAGGTACAAAGGTAAAACCTGCCTTATTTAATAATTTACTAATTCGATATACAATTTAAAATATTCATACATATAGTATATATTCTTGTCCCATACCTGCAAATGTTATTAGCAGCTGGCTTAAATCTTAATCTCTCCCTATACTTAAGAAATATTTATAAATAGCCCTAGAGAAGGAGGTGTATCTTCATCTCCTTAATTCATGCAGTATATAATCAATCCAGTGTTACATGGCACGAGACATCCAAAACAGGGCAGAAAGAAACTTGTAGAGATATAAGATATACATTTCATCTGCTTCAAACACTGGTGAGGTGGGAAAAATCTAGACTCAAGGCATAACTTCTCAAAATAGAATCTCTAAATATACAGGAAAAACAAATGTGAACAAGGCAACCACAGTGCAAATGACCAGGCAGGAGATGTGCTCTAAAGTATTCAGTTTGAAATGCATATCCCTTGTATGCCATTGCTTCCTCTGCTATGTTCACAACTTTATATTGTTCTGGAGTTTTGTGTGTTCGATCCATTGAGTAAATTGGGCATATTCTATATGTGATGAGCCTTTTGTATATTTTTTACATTCGACACTTCATATTTTGGGTCATTTTTACCCTCAGGAACAACAGCGTAGCACCAATCACACAACGATTAAACATGATTTTGTATGTGTGTGTGTGCGCACGTGTGTGTGTGTGTGTGTGTGTTTCAGTAGCTATCACCTAGATTAATTTTTTCTAAAAAAACAGGATTCTATTTTGTGCAATATGTCTTTAACCTCTATGGGTTTAGAATTACGATTAAACCAGTCTGATTTGATGAAAGTGATTACTTAAATCCCTCAGAATATAAAAACCTCAGGCCTATTCCCATACATTTTACTTACAGGGTTTGGGACCTGAATTACCGAGATAATTGCCTTCACTCTTCACTGTATTTGTCTAAACAATTTAAAACTTAAGCACCATTTTATTTTTCACATGTTAGCTAATCTTATTTTTTTTTGGTATAAAACAGGTTGTGTCTTTCTTCCTCAGCTTTATGCCCTATTTGTTTGTCTAGTTACTTTTCTCCCTACTTGTTATTTACTACGGATGGCCATGGATGATACTCCTGTCTTTCTAATATCTGAACATTTTAAAGCAAGCTGTTTTCCAGAAAGATTCCCATGCATGAGTAACAAGTATTCTGACAGTGAAATTAAACACCTCATATTCTTCATCCCTTTATTCTTCCAAATGAGAAAACTAACCTTGTTATGTAAGAAGTCATTACTTCATCTACTCATCAGCTGTTTCTGACATGCTCCAGTTGGCTCTCAGTTTGTAAATAAAATTACACAAGAATGAAAATGAAGACTGTTTCAGAGCATTTTCAAGGAAGATTTTTTCCTTTAATGGGCTCTTTGCTGAAAGATATGGTTTTAATTTGTGAGAAAATAAAAGTGCAGTTCAAACAAGTGAAGCATACAAAGTCAGGGGTCAAAAGACTTTCTTATTTTTTATAGGAAGAAGTTCAACCTCCATATGAAGTGAAATCACAAGCACAACTTTTGCTGTGATTTCTCTCTTAACAGTTTGGGCAATTCATCGAAAAACAATTTCAAATTTAGTCTGGTTTATATCAGTTTTTCATACATATTAGTTTCAGAATCCAATATTTTTTCCAAGTAAAGTATTAAGCACATTAAGTTCAGCCTCACCATTTCTATTTTCTCGTAATTATAGGTCTCTGTTTTACTTTTTCTGGCAAATAAAATATTTCCTAATTAATACACCAGGTTGATAAAGAATGTTTGCATAATGTGCTCCACAGTAGCTCTGGTTGCAAGAGATTTTACAAATATTTGAGCTGAGAGCAAACCCTAAGGATACAGTGAAATAATCAAGGCTCAGAAAGAACACAAGAGTCTGAGATAAAGTTACTTATTATTATCATTAATATTATAATTAGTATTATTTTATTTAAATACTTACAGAGGTAGGAATTAAGAAAACACAGTCTCCGGAGACAGACTTTCTGTACTCACATGCCAGCTTCACCACTACCTAGCTGTTTAGCTGTGCAATCTTGGGCAGTTACTCAGCATATCTATGCCTTGATAGCCTCATGTGTTGAATGGGGCCAGGGTTGGGGAGTGGTAAATAAAGTAGGTCGTAACTCATATAGGCGTTGTGAAGATTTAATGATTCATTACAAACTGTAATCATTTCCTGAACACTTGCTTTGCTTCAGACGCTATTCTAAGCAATTTATAATCCCCAAAGTTTGTAACTTTAAGTTTTAAAATATTAATTTTGAAAGCTCATTGGCAATTTATACACTCCTTCAGGGATATTTCTTTTATAGGAAAATAAAGTAATGCCACTATCTCATATCAACTAATAATTTAACAGTTTTACTAATATTTAACTGTCCTATGTATTGTCTTCATTTTCAAATACAAATACATAAAAAATAGATTTATTAGTTGTAGATGGCACTCTGCACAAAGCATCAACAGAAAAATAAACCACATAGTTGCTAAATTTGTTGATGACAATGGCAACCATGTTGTAATTGACTTATCTTTAAAGGAGTTTTCCTAACATCTACTAAATGTCTTATTCTGACTCCAGCAAACATATTTGAATTAGAGAGAGATCTTTGCACAACTGAGAATTGCATGACCACATTGTTAATATATACTCTGGTAAATCCAATGATATGGTCCTACTACATGATTCTTCTCTTAGCTTCTAGCAATTTTCTCATGGAAGGCATCCATAAAATATATTGATATTATTATGCATAGTAAGAACTCATTAAAAATAAATTTAGATGATTTTCCATTAACTATTCTGTGCTAGCAAAGACCATGAGAATCAAGCTGCTAAATAATCAGTGGCATTTCTAGAGTTGCTTTTAAGCTTCAACAAATAGTAGATGTGGCTGAACTCAGCTAGGGGAAATAGTTCCAGCTTTTATTCAGTCTAATCTTAACTACCCGCAAGTTACTTTGGAAAATCCATTAATCTTCAGAGAGCTCTGAGATTTACTTCATTACTGACTGTCAGTAGAAACCGAGTTCGCCCATCACTCCCTGGCAGCTAAGGAGTAAAGAAAAAAAAGAACTGGGTTCTCGTCCCCATCCTATAGCCACTTAGTTGATATATTGTACAAGTCACTTATGGTCCCAGGGCTTTTGTATTTCCATCTACATATTGACACTGAAATATCTCTTTTAAAATCTTGCTAACTGTTTGGATACTGCATAGGTACCATAAGAACCAGAGTGTTCCTTTTGGAACATTACATCAGATAAGTAAATATTACTTTAAGGTCTTATGCTAATTAATGGGTTTCAATAGTTTTAAGGATAAATTCTCTACTTTTTGTTTTTCAAGATAGAAAACAATTTTGCTATTTTTTCTTCTAAAATCTGTCTTATTTAAAACATGTGTAGATACCAAAAATGTCATTCACAAATTAATTGCATTTCTGGCAAAGATGAAGTTTTGTAGGTAATATTCTGAAAACTTTGAGAAAAAGTCACCTCTCCCATTTTACATGTTTCTTTCTTTTTTTTTTTTTTTTTTTTTTTGCGGTACGCGGGCCTCTTACTGTTGTGGCCTCTCCCGTTGCGGAGCACAGGCTCCGGACACGCAGGCTCAGCGGCCATGGCTCACGGGCCCAGCCGCTCTGCGGCATGTGGGATCTTCCCGGACCGGGGCACGAACCCATGTTCCCTGCATCGGCAGGCGTACTCTCAACCACTGAACCATCAGGGAAGCCCCTCACTGCCATTTTTGAGTAGAAAAATTCACTGTTCATCTTTCATCTTCCTTGTTGATTTGGAGATAGCAATTTACAGAAGCAAACTACAGAAATATATATATATATATATAGAGAGAGAGAGAGAGAGAGAGAGAGAGAGAGAGAGAGAGAGAGAGA
>NW_020837950.1:8092318-8254180 GCF_003676395.1 Aethalodelphis obliquidens | reverse complement strand
AGAGAGAGAGAGAGAGAGAGAGAGAGAGAGAGAGAGAGAGAGAGAGAGAGAGAGACTGACAGACAGAAAGACAGAGACAGAGAGGGGTGGAGAGAGAAAAGGCAACCCTACAAGAATCCATGCAAATAACTGTTTCATTCTGAGACCGATTTTTCAAAAGCCTGAAATAAGTCACAAATGATAAAGAGTTATTATACAGTTACTCCACAGAAACTAATGGATACCCTCAAGTAAAACACAGGCCAAATTTCTCTCAGATCATCATGCTTTGACAGGTATAAATTTTAATGCAATATGTGAAAAGAAACACTCTAAGGAGTCAGAAGACCTAAATTTCACTGACTGTTCAATTAATTTCTAGCTACACAATCTCCAGTAAGTCACATCTTCTAAATTTCAATATTCTTTTTTTTGGAGTATAATTGCTTTACAATGTTGTGTTAGTTTCTGCTATACAATGAAGTGAATCAGCTATATGTACACCTATATTCCCTCCCTCTTGGACCTCCCTCCCACCCCCTCATCCTGCCTATCTAGGTCATCACAGAGCACCGAGCTGAGCTTCCTGTGCTTTATTGCATGTTTCCGCTAGCTAGCTATTTTACGCATGGTAGTGTATATATGTCAATCCTAATCTCCCAATTCGTCCTACCCTACCCTTCCCACCCTATGTCCACATGTCCGTTCTCTACATGTGCGTCTCTATTCCTGCCCTGCAAAAAGGTTGATCTGTACCATTTTTCTAGATTCCACATATATGCATTAATATGCGATATTTGTTTTTCTCTTTCTGACTTACTTTACTCTATGAAAGACTCTAGGTCCATTGACATCTCTACAAATGACCCAATTTCATTCCTTTTTAAGGCTGAGTAATATTCCATTGTATATATGTACCACATCTTCTTTATTCATTCATCTGTCATTGGACATTTAGGCTGCCTCCATGCCCTGGCCACTGTAAACAAAGCTGCAATGAACATTGTGGCACATGACTCTTTTTGAATTATGGTTTTCTCAGGGTATATGCCCAGTAGTGGGATTGCTGGGTCATATGGTAGTTCTATTTTTAGTTTTTAAAGGAACCTCCATACTGTTCTAGAAGGACTTGGAGTAGATAAACTAGTGTTTTTCGAATTAGTCTTCTTAACAGTCGACTTTTTCAAACACAGTCTGTACAGTACATGTCTAACAGATGACAGTGGATCTGCTCTGTTGGAATGAAGATGAGAGAAACATGGTCCAGTAACTTCAGCCTGACCTGTCACACATGGCTATTATACAAATACCTTAAACATTGTTTCAAATCAATTATCTCCACTTCTAAAAGTTATTCATCACAAGTCTATGAATTTCAGTCTTTGAACACAGAAGAGAATGGAATATTAGTCAATAGTTTTATTCTCAGTGGAATCACACAGCATAGGTGCTTAACAAATGGTTATTGACTTGAATGCCTTTATCTGCAATTCTACCTTATATTTATGTACTATTTTACTTCTTACAAAGAACTTCCACAGTTTCTCATTCTCTCACTTGCTTTTGCCACTTATGAAGTAGGCACGACAAGTATAAATAAAAGAGGAGATTCTTTCTTACTGTATTCATCTTTCTCTTTAAAAAAATCTCAGTAGTTAGGAAAAGACAAATCATACTAATTCCATCTTGAATGATTATATTTTTATCAGACCACACAGCACACATATCCCATATTCATATCACTCTTTCAAAAATGCCTTTTGTTTTATATGAGAGGCCAGCGATTCTCTTCCTTGGCACTATTGACATTTGGGGTTGGATAATTCTTTGTTGAGGGATGCTATCCTGTGAACTATAGCATGTTTACTGGCATCCCTGGTCTTTACCCTCTACATACTTTTTAAATTTCCCCAGTTGCTACAACTGAAAATGTCTTCAGATGTTGTCAAATATCCCCTAGGAAGCAAAAACATCTCCAGTAGAGAGCCACTTGGTAGACAAACACTGAGACTAAATGTAATGATGGATTCATTTCAATATGCCTGCCATATTTTCAACTATTTGCACAACTGAATAGAGAACAATGCCATTCTTCGTCGTCGTTGTTGTTGCTGTTGTTAAATGGCCCAAATAACCAACTGAATCCACTGAAGCCTTTTCATTTTACCCATATGGAGACAGTGGAATGAGTACCTCATAAGACATGTGGGTAATTTATTAGACCTTGGAAGACACTGTATCTCTTCACTGATATTGAAGATAGAGACAGGAAATCTAATACAGAGACCAGGAAAGATGTGAGTCCTAAAATGAATATTATGACTCTAATTATATAGAACAGCAGACTGTATAGAAAATATCATGTGCTTAAATAAGTCACCAGTAAATTAAGGGAAGCCTTTTATTGGAAATATTCTGAATAAAAACCTGTGCTACTGTATTAAAGACATAACTCAATACTTCTCAAATACTGTGCTTTACCCATATCCTCCCAGTGACACACAGCAGTAATTCAATTGTCAAAGGTAGAGCTGAGCACAAGCTGGGTGTAACTAAGGTCAAGTGTTCAGTTAATACTTAAGGACAATACATAACTGACAGTCCTTCAAGGAAGACCGTGATGACTACTCGAAACTGACCCCATCACTCATCCACTGCTCCACACATTTATTAAATGATCACTTTATCTGATAATATGTAAGAGATTAGAAAATAAAGATAATATAGCAGCTGAGCTAAAGATGTGATGTATGGAGGTGAATGAGACGGATGATATGGAGATGGACAGTCGTTTGACAGAAAAGTTTTAAAAATAAAATGCAAAAACATAAGGCAAATCCAAATGTAAAAAGGAGTAGTGGCTATATTATTAATTGCCAAAGAAATTAAAGGAAAGAAGGTCGATCACTTTATATATTTAAAAATTAATATGCATAGAAAGATCTAATATTCATAATCCTTTATACACTGAAAAGGTATCATCAAAATATATGGTGCAAAGACTATTAGAAGTGTGAGAAAAACTGAAAAAAATGCAACTCTAAATAGCACTACCAATTTATTGTCAATTAAGAAGGCAGAAATTAGGGCAGAATTTGAAGAATAGAATTAATACAGTTGAGTTAACAGCTACAGTGTATTCAACTTAGCACTCTACAGAGAGATATTATACTTTTTATTCCAATAAGCCACTGAACATTTTTAAAAAGTCACTCAATACATTAGGTGTCTACTACATGCCAGGCACTCTCCTAGTAACTGGAATACAGCAAAGAACAAAAGGAAAAATTCGCTTCATCATGAAGCATACATTTTGTTGCACTAAGCCACCAAGAAACCTTCATTAAATTCCGAAGTAGAAATTGTACAAGACATTTTCTAACCACAGCATAGTATAAGAAGAAATTAAATTCGACATGTTCAAACAAAACCCTCACCAGGCTTTTTGTTCTTTCTTTGTACTAAATGTTCATGTTCATGACAATTTTACCTAGTAATACAAGTTCTAGAAGTTTATCCTAAGAAAATAATGAGATATGGGCACACAGTTTTATTTGCAAGGATATTTGCCAAGGCATTAACTATATTAATGAAAGCCATAGGGTTTGAACTGTAAATTTATGGAAAAAATTTCAATCAAACATACGATGTAATAATATGCAAACTTTTAAAATATAGGTTTGAGGAGAATATACAATAATATGAGAAAATTCTTAAACATAAGAATTTTAAAAATCCAGAATGTGCTCTAATGTATACAGTCTGATCACAAAAGAATAAAACATCAAAATGAAAACCATAAATATTTGGAACTGGGGGCATGAAATAAATAAATACACATTGGAAATTTTGAAATACTTTGCTCAATTGCTTTATAATCAAAGTGAAATCCAAACATACAACTGCAGATTACCTAGAATACAACCAAAATGAGGATAACATATATCAAAAATTTTTAAACACTAACACATAATAGGCAAATTAGAAAAATGATTAATTTTTCATCAGCCAAGGGATAATACCATGAAAATAAGGTTTTAGATAACAAAAGTATTCAAATGGACAATTAAATACAATAATTGGTTCTGGCAAAAGATTTTTTAATGCTCTATCTAGAAAGCACAAATAAAGTTAGCAATAAAAATGTACATATAACACATATGAACTATTGATATTTGAAAAATATGATATTATGTACCAGTCTATGCTAACAGAGTTGATTATCTCAATGAAATGGAAAATTATTTTTAAGTGAAATACTTAACAAGAACAAGTAAGCAAACAGAAATTCTGAAAACCATGAAAAGACCACTAGTCACAGAAGACACTTTAAAAATAAGAAAGGATCTTCTGCAAGAATGACAGTTTTATTAGTGAATTGAGAATTATTAGTGAATTTGTTATGCTTTCCAGACCAGACAGTACCTGTTACAGGTGCAATATAGATATAGATACAAGAAAAATGATAGTCTTTTAGAGAATGGAAAAGAAGGAAAGCATCTCCTGATTCAATGAGAAGATTATAACCTCAAAGGACCTCTGAACACAACAGAAGAAATTACTGAAGATTTATAAAACAAAATTTTAAATATTTGAATAAAGTATTAGTGAATTGAATTGAATAGTAAAACAATAATGAAAAATACCAATAAGGATTCATCTCACAAATATGAAATGGCTTAATATTAGACTCTCTAATAAACTAACATATCAATAAAACAAACAAGAAAAAATATCATCTTCATAGAATTGAAAATTTATCTGGTAATTTTCATTATTACTCAATTACACAATCAGTAACAAAACATACCTCCTTAAAGTCAAGAAGCATGTCATACTTAAATAGAGAGCATTTTATTTATTTCCATTTATGGTGAGTCAATGAAGGCACACACACCAAAATCAAAACCCCCAAACTGTTGTTGTTTCTGGGCTATAAAACAACAATAAAACATGAAACATAAATAAAAATTATAATTATAAGAGAAAGTATGACTATTTACAAAATATCAACTAAAAATTAGAGATACAACATATTCAAATGGCTGAGAAGATAGAAGTGAAAAACTACATTCTGTTACAGCAGGAAAAGAAAATATATAAACAGTCATAACATCATAAAATTAAAATATCCCAAGCAATAAATGTGTGACATCTACTTGGAGAAATCTACATAAGTTAATTAGGAGATATAAAAAGAACTGATGAGCACTTTGTTAAAAAAGAAAAGAATAAAATTATATGTCCAAGCCGAAACTTTGCAAGCCATAAGGGAGTGGCAGGACATATTTAAAGTGATGAAGGGAAAAACTTACAACCAAGATTACTCTACCCAGCAAGGATCTCATTCAGATTCAATGGAGAAATTAAAACCTTTACAGACAAGCAAAAGTTAAGAGAATTCAGCACCACAAAACCAGCTTTACAACAAATGCTAAAGGAACTTCTCTAGGCTGGAAACACAAGAGAAGGAAAAGACCTACAAAAACAAACCCAAAACAATTAAGAAAATGGTAATATGAACATACATATCGTTAATGACCTTAAAAGTAAGTGGATTAAATGCTCCAATCAAAAGACACAGACTGGCTGAATGGATACAAAAAGAAGACCCATACATATGCTGTCTACAAGAGACCCACTTCACAACTATGGGCACATACAGACTGAAAGCGAGGGGATAGAAAAATATATTCCATGCAAATGAGATCAAAAGAAAGCTGGGCGGGGGGGCTTCCCTGGTGGCGCAATGGTTGAGATTCTGCCTGCCGATGCAGGGGACACGGGTTCGTGCCCTGGTCCGGGAGGATCCCACGTGCCGCGGAGTGGCTGGTCCTGTGAGCCATGGCCGCTGAGCCTGCGCATCCGGAGCCTGTGCTCCGCAACGGGAGAGGCCACAACAGTGAGAGGCCCGCATACAGCAAAAAAAAAAAAAAAAAAGAAAGCTGGAGTAGCAATTCTCCTATCACACAAAATAGACTTTAAAATAAAGACTGTTACAAGAGACAAAGAAGGACACTACATAACGATCAAGGGATCAATCCAAGAAGAATATATAATAATTGTAAATATTTATGCCCCCAACATAGGAGCACTTTAACACATAGGGCAAATGCTAACAGCCATAAAAGGAGAAATTGACAGTAACACAATAATAGTAGGGGATTTTAACACCCCACTTTCACCAATGGACAGATCAACCAAAATGAAAATAAATAAGGAAACACAAGCTTTAAATGACACATTAAACAAGATGGACTTAATTGATATTTATAGGACATTCCATCCAAAAACAACAGAATACACTTTCTTCTCAAGTGCTCATGGAACATTCTCCAGGATAGATCATATCTTGGGCCATAAATCAAGGCTTGGTAAATTTAAGAAAATTGAAATTGTATCAAGTATCTTCTCTGACAACAATGCTATGAGACTAGATATCAATTACAGGAAAAAATCTGTAAAAAATACAAACACATGGAGGCTAAATAATACACTACTAAATAACCAAAATATCACCGAAGAAATGAAAGAGTAAATCAAAAAATACACAGAAACCAATGACAATGAAAACACGACGACCTAAAACCTATGGGATGCAGCAAAAGGGAGTTCTAAGAGGGAAGTTTATAACAATACAATCCTACCTCAATAAACAAGAAACATCTCAAATAAGCAACTTAACCATACACCTAAAGCAATTAGAGAAAGAAGAACAAAAAAACCCCAAAGTTAACAGAAGGAAAGAAATTATAAAGATCAGATCAGAAATAAACGAAAAAGAAATGAAGGAAACAATAGCAAAGATCAATAAAACTAAAAGCTGGTTCTTTGAGAAGATAAAATTGATAAACCACTACCAGACTCATCAAGAAAAAAAGGGAGAAGACTCAAATGAATAGAATTAGAAATGAAAAAGGAGAAGTAACAACTGACACTGCAGAAGTACAAAGAATCATGAGGGATTACTACAAGCAACTATATGCCAATAAAATGGAAAACCTGGAAAACTAGACAAATTCTTAGAAAAGCACAACCTTCTGAGACTGAACCAGGAAGAAACAAAATATAAACAGACCAACCACAAGCACTGAAAATGAGATTGTAATTAAAAATTTTCCAACAAACAAGAGGCCAGGACCAGATGGCTTAACAGGCAAATTCTATCAAACATTTAGAGAAGAGCTAACACCTATCCTTCTCAAACTCTTCCAAAATATAGCAGAGGGAGGAACACTCCCAAACTCATTCTATGAGGCCACCACCACCCTGATACAAAAACCAGACAAAGATGTCACAAAAAAAGAAAACTACAGACCAATATGACTGATGAAATACATGCAAGAATCCTCAATAAAATACTAGCGAACAGAATCCAACAGCACATTAAAAGGATCATACAATCATGATCAAGTGGGGTTTATCCCAGGAATGCAAGGATTCTTCAATATATGCAAATCAATCAATGTGATACACCATATTAACAAACTGAGGGAGAAAAACTACATGATCATCTCAACAGATGCAGAAAAAGCTTTCAACAAAATTCAAAACCCATTTATGACAAAAACTCTCCAGAAAGTAGGCATAGAGGGAACTTACCTCAACATAATAAAGGCCATATATGACAATCCCACAGTAAACATCATTCTCAATGGTGAAAATCTGAAACCATTTCCTCTAAGATCAGGAGCAAGACAAGATTCTCCACTCTCACCACTATTATTCAACACAGTTTTGGAAGTTTTAGCCACAGCAATCAGAAAAGAAAAGGAAATAAACGGAATCCAAATGGGAAAAGAAGAAGTAAAGCTGTCACTGTTTGCAGATGACATGATACTATACATAGAATATCCTAAAGATGCTACCAGAAAACTACTACAGTTAACCAATGAATGGGGTAAAGTAGCAGGGTACAAAATTAATGCACAGAAATCTCTTGCATTCCCATACACTAATGAGGAAAAATCTGAAAGAGAAATTAAAGAAACACTTCCATTTACCATTGCAACAAAAAGAATAAAATACCTAGGAATAAACCTACCTAAGGGGGAAAAAGACCTGTAAGCAGCAAACTAAAAGACACTGATGAAAGAAATTAAAGATGATACAAACAGATGGAGAGATATACCATGTTCTTGGATTGGAAGAATCAACATTGTGAAAATGACTATACTACCCAAAGCAATCTACAGTTTCAATGCAATCCCTATCAAACTACCAATGGTATTTTTCACAGAACTAGAACAAAAAAATTTCACAATATGTATGGAAAAACAAAAAACCCCGAATAGCCAAAGCAATGTTGAGAAAGAAAAACGGAGCTGGAGGAATCAGGCTCCCTCACTTCAGACTATACTACAAAGCTAGAGTAATCAAGACAGTATGGTACTGGCACAAAAACAGAAAGATAGATCAATGGAACAGGATAGAAAGCCCAGAGATAAACCCACGCACATATGGTCACCTTATCTTTGATAAAGGAGGCAAGAATATACAATGGAGAAAAGGTAGCCTCTTCAATAAGTGGTTCTGGGAAAACTAGACAGCTACATGTAAAAGAATGAAATTAGAACACTTCCTAACATCATACACAAAAATAAACTCAAAATGGATTAAAGACCTAAATGTAAGGCCAGACACTATAAAACCCTTAGAGAAAAACCTAGGAAGAACACTCTTTGAGAAAAATCACAACAAGATCCTCTTTGACCCACCTCCTAGAGAAATGGAAATAAAAATAAAAGTAAACAAATAGGACCTAATGAAACCTAAAACCTTTGCACAGCAAAGGAAACCATAAACAAGACAAAAAGACAACCCTCAGAATGGGAGAAAATATTTGCAAATGAAGCAACTGAGAAAGGATTAATCTCCAAAATATACAAGCAGCTCATGCAGCTCAATATCAAAAAAAAACAAACAACCCAATCCAAAAATGGGCAGAAGACCTAAATAGACAATCCTCCAAAGAAGATATACAGATTGCCAACAAACACATGAAAGGATGCTAAACATCACTAATCATTAGATAAATGCAAATCAAAACTACAATGAGGTATCACGTCACACCCGTCAGAATGGCCGTCATCAAAATATCTACAAACAATAAATGCTGGAGAGGTGTGGAGAAAATGGAACCCTCTTGCACTGTTGGTGGGAATGTAAATTGATACAGCCACTATGGAGAACAGTATGGAAGTTCCTTAAAAGACTAAAACTAGAACTACCATGTGACCCAGCAATCCCACTACTGGGCATATACCCTGAGAAAACCATAATTCAAAAAGAGTCATGTACCACAATGTTCATTGCAGCACTATTTACAATAGCTTGGACATGGAAGCAACATAAGTGTCCTTTGATCAATGAATGGACAAAGAATATGTGGCACATATATACAATGGAATATTACTCAGCCATAAAAAGAAACGAAATTGTTATCTGTAGTGAGGTCGATGGACCTAGAGTCTGTCATACAGAGTGAAGTAAGTGAGAAAGAGAAAAAGAAATATGCTAACACATATACATGGAATCTAAATAAGAAAAAAAATGTTTCCGATGAACCTAGGGGCAGGACAGGAATAAAGATGCAGACGTAGAGAACGGACTTGAGGACTTGGGGAGGGGAAGGGTAAGCTGGGATGAAGTGAGAGAGTAGCATTGACATATATACACTACCAAACGTAAAATAGATAGCTAGTGGGAAGCAGCTACATTGCACAGGGAGATCAGCTTTGTGCTTTGTGACCACCTAGAGGGGTGGGTTAGGGAGGATGGGAGGGAGATGCAAGAGGGAGGGGATATGAGGATATCTGTAGACATATAGCTGATTCACTTTTTTATACAGCAGAAACTAACACAACATTGTAAAGCAATTATACCCCAATAAAGATTAAAAAATATTACATGTCCACTCTGTATATCAAAAGAAACTTAAAAACTTAAAATAAATGGTACATAAATCTCTAAATAAGAAGTGTGTTTATCTTTAAAAAGGATTGAAGAAATGATAATTGAAAACCAATTCAATAAAATGACAAAAGGGAAAATATTTAGAGTAATGATGCCAAAATATGAATTAATTTAGGAAAGGATCTGAACTAAAATGTCATAAAGAAGAAACACACATAAGAAATACAAACTTCTAAAATGTTCAATATAACTAATAAAAAATTATAAAGGAAAGCAAATTACAGATTAATTAATCTAACTTTAATGAACTAATCAGAGGGATTTTTTAAAGTATACATTTTGAATAGGATTTTTAGTGCAAGGAAACGCAGAGAAGATGGTTAAGCAAATAATTTTTACTTATAATATAAAAATCTCTCTTCATAAGACCTTAAATACTCACAAGAAAACGAAGCAGAGAAATAGCTATCTGAGGCCTTTTTTGAATAAGGAAGCACATTCTGAATTTAAATGAGGAAAAATGGGATTTTTTCCTATTTTTAACTCCCTTGCATGGCAGGGAAATTTAGATTTTGAAGGCAAGGAAACAGGTTAGAATCTTGAATCTATAGTTTAAATGCCGGGTAACATTGAACCTCATTGACTTTATCTCCAAAAGGGAGATATTACCTGCCCAATTTACCTAGCGGGATTGTTTTAAGACCAAGTGTAATGTAGAAATGTATAGCTAACGAAGTGATTACTAGTTGTGATACAGTCTTCTTTAAAATTTTCAAAGGTTATTTTTTTAAAATTTGAAGTATATTTACTATAATTCATGTTTTATTTATTGAGGAAAGAAGAAACACAACCTATCAATACATACACAAGAAGAGCTTTGGGGATTCATGTTGGGTGTATAGTGGAAAGATCCCTCAAATTGCAAAAGGAATTTTAAAGGTTGTATTAAAGATTATTCCAGAGTGTTTAGGATCCCTAACAAAATACCCAAACATTTAAGAACAAGAGAAAAAACTGTTTTAAATGTACCAGTATTTCAATCAGGGTGAAAACTGGATCAACTCAAAGAGTATGTGTGTGTATGAATCATTTTACCCAAATCTACAGAAAGAGAAAAAAAGATTAAGTAGCTATAATAAGATCACACACACACAAATCAAATGCTTTGGCATTCTTCACACATATGTCTTCCTTCTTATTTTGTTAGTTCAATCCCATATCTGCTCTTTTTTCTCCCCCACCTCTCACTACACAGTAACAACTGCTCAGCCAACATTTGATATAACAAAGGTCAGAAAATTATTGGTTCCTCTAATGCCTCTAAAGGGCATCAATTAGCACTTCAAATTGTAATGGATATTAAAAAGCAAAGTCTATCATCTTTGAGGTGCTATGCCTTATATGTGGGTCCTGAACTAACAGAGATTTCATAAAGAATTTCTTAGAATCTGTGGTAGGATGAATAATACTTCTCCCCCTGCAAAAAGATTTAAAAAAAGAAAAGTCCTAGACCCACCTAACCCCCAGATCCTGTGGCTATGCTACCTTCAATGAGAACAAGGGACTCTGCTAATAATGATAGGTTTAAGGGCCTAGAGTTGTGGAGATGATGCTGGATTATCTGGGTGGGCCCAATCTAATCAAATGGGTTCTTAAAGTTGAAGACAGTAGGAGAGTGGATCAGAAAGACCCAATGTGAGGACTCAGTCCACTGTTGCAGGCCTTAAACACTGAGAAACGGGGCTACAAGCCAATGAATGCCAGCAGTCTCTAGAAGCTGGAAATGGCCCTCAGTTTACAGCCAAAGAGAAAATGAGGTCCTTGGTTCTACAACCATAAGAAACTTAATTCTGCCAAAAACCCAAAGGAGCAATAAATGGATTCTCCTTTAGAGCCACCAGAAAGGACTGCAGGCCCGCCAACACCTTGATTTTAGCTCTGTGAAACCCTTACTGAGCTTCTGATCTGCGGGCCTGTAATATATTTATGTTGTCTAAGCCACTAAATCTGTGATAATTTGTTATGGCAACAATAGAAAACTAATACAGAATCATATACTCAGAGAAAATGTTAAAAGTCATTTGGAAGAAAAAAGGACAATTGTCAAATACTCATGTTCTGTCAAATACTATCAGAGCACTAACTGATCATAAAGCATTTATACTAATTATTTACTAAGTATCATCAAATAATATAATCTAAAAAATATAATTACCACTACTACTAACAATAACTTATGTACACAGAATGTGAAGTGTTATCCTAAATACGTGACTAATATCTTACTTAACCCTCAGAAAGCCCTTATGGTAGATTTGATTTTTATCCCTATCTTACAGATAAACAAACTGAGGCTTAGAGAAATAAAGTAAATTCCCTAAAGTCACTCAGATAGTAAAAGGGAGAGATGAAACTCAAACCCTAATCTCTGGTAACAAACCTTGTGATTTTAATACTATGATAAATGTTATATATTACCCATTAATGTAGTTGGCAAAGTTGGCTTTGTGTCAATTGCATGTTTTGGAGGATCTCTGCTCCAACTATTTTACTGTATTTCTCAAAGACCCAGAACCAGAACTTTCACAGAATAATTAATACCCTCTAAAGTTTGCAAAATATAGCAGCATATGAATTTTTTTAATAAATAAAAATATCACAAAACACTTCAAACATTGACATTTACAAATAAGAATGAAACGATACAAATAAGAAGTCAAATTAAAAATAAATATTCTTCAATTTCTTATAAAAATATTTTTGAGAGCAAGCTATGTGTCACCCACTCTTATAGGTAACTGTGCATATTGCCCAGGTGTTTATCCAAAAGAAATGAAAATTTATATTAACAAAGCAATCTGTACATGAATATCTATAGTCTGCTTATTCATAACCACTAAAAGTTGTTAATAGCCCTACTGTATTTTACCCAAGGGATGACTAAACAAACTCTGATAGTACTCAGCAATAAAAAGGAAGGAGCTATCAATACATACAACAGTATGACTCTCAGATGCATTTTTCAAAGTGAGTCAGACTCAAAAGGCTATATACTATATATTTCATTTATATCATATTCTGAAAAATTCAGCACTACAGCAATAGAGAACAGATCAATGCTTAACTGGGGATGGGTGTGGGAGGAATGGTTGTTTATAAAGGGAGTTAATAGAGCATTCTATATATGTTCTATATGTTGATTATGGTGATAGACACAATTCCATTCTTTTTTAAAACCTACATAACTGTAAACCAAAAAGAATAAGTTTTACTATGTAAATTAAAAATATATAAAAAGGCAATGTTTACAAAACAGAAATAGAGTCACAGATGTAAAAAAATAAACTTATGGATACGGGGGGAAAGGGGGGTGGGAAGGATAAATTGGGAGATTGGGATTGACATATACACACTACTATATATAAAATACATAACTAATAAGGACCTACTGTATGGCACAGGGAACCCTACTCAATACTCTGTAATGACGTATATGGGAAAAGAATCTAAAAAAGAGTGGATATATGTATAACTGTTTCACTTTGCTGTACAGCAGAAGCTAACACAACATGGTAAATCAACTGTACTCCAATAAAAAAAAATTGTTTAAAGTGAAAAAAAAAAGCCAACAGAGTATATATTATGGAATGCTGAAAGCTACTCAGGAGACCACAGGATTGAAGGGTCAGAGATACAAAAATCAAATGACACAAGTAGGAAAAAACCCCAGCAAAATAGGCTTACAAACAACTATATCAATCATTACATTAATCATAAACTTATTAATACTTTAATTAAAAGGAACAATTATCAGGGTGGATAAAAAACCAAAAACTAAGTATATGCTATCTTTATCACATATTAAACGTAAACACGTAGATGGCTTAAAAGTAGGTAGATGGCCAAAGATACAGCTTGATAACACTAATCCTTAGAGAATTGTAGTGGTTTATCAGAAAAAGTAATCTCCAGTTAAGGAGTACCATCGAAAATAAACAGATATGATCATTATTATTTATTTATTTTTTTTAGCTTTGTGAACACCTAGAAGGGTGGGATAGGGAGGGTAGGAGGGAGGGAGATGCAAGAGGGAAGAGATATGGAGATATATGTATATGTATAACTGACTCAATTTGTTATAAAGCAGAAACTAACACACCATTGTAAAGCAATTATATGCCAATAAAGATGTTAAAAAAAAAAAGAAAGAAAAGAAACAGATATAATTCAAATGATAAAAGGATCAATTCATCAGGAAGATGAAATTCCAAATACATATGCACCTAAAAATGGAGCTTCAAAATACATAAAACAAAATGATACAACTGAAGTGAGAAATAGTTCCACAATTATAGTTGAAGGATGTAAGCCTCCTTGCTCAGTAACTGATAAAACAAGGAGGCAAAAAATCCACAAGGATATATAAGATTTTAAAAACACCATCAATCAACTTAAAGTAACTGACAATTTAGAACATTACAACAAAATACTGAGAGGGAGCATATTCCAAGAGAGACCAGGACTTTGAAAGAATTTAAATCACATAAAATAGAAGGCTCTGATCACAGTATTAAATTAAAAACAAATAACAAATATATTTCAGATAATTGCCAAATACTTGGAAATTAAACATCCAATAATTGTCTCATAATTGCCTGATGAAATATTTGTACAAAATATAAAAGCATTTTTCAAATAAATAAAAGACAAAACCTAATGGAGAAACAACTTGAAAAGACACTTCAAAAGTAAAACACACAGACGGTCAATAATTACATAAAGGGTGTTCAATATCATTAGTCATCAAGGAAATATAAAATAAACCACAGGATACCACACAAACTCACTAAACTAGCTAAATTTAAAGACTGACAGCACCAAAAATTTTGAAAGGACATCGAGAAACTGGAGCTCTCTGTATTGCTGATGAGAGTGAAAATGGTACAGCCACTTTGGAAACTTGTTTTGCACTTTTATAAAATTAAATAACTCAGCATTTGATACAATAATTCTACTTCTAGATTTACAAAAGTGAAATAAAACATGTCTGCATAAAGAAATATATAAGAATGTTAGCAACTTTATTCATAAAAGTTGGAGGCAACCTAAATGTCCACCTAAAAATCGATGTATTAAAAAATTGTGGCAGGGCTTTCCTGGTGGCGCAGTGGTTAAGAATCCACCTGCCAACACAGGGGACACAGGTTCAAGCCCTGGTCCAGGAAGATCCCACATGCCGCGGAGCAAGTAAGCCCGTGCGCTGCAACTACTGAGCCTGCGCTCTAGAGCCCATGAGCCACAACTACTGAGCCCACGTGCTGCAACTACTGAAGCCCGTGCGCCTAGAGCCCGTGCTCCACAACAAAAGAAGCCACCGCAACGAGGAGCCTGCGCACCGCAATGAAGAGTAGCCCCCACTTGCCACAACCAGAGAAAGCCCATGCACAGCAACAAAGACCCAATGCAGCCAAAATAAATAAATTTATTAAAAAAATAAAAATTGTGGCATATTCAAGCAATGGAATACTATTCAGCAATAAAAGAACTGAACTCCCGCAAGTTATTCTGTGGGTACAAACAAATTATTCTAAAGCTTATCAAAAGAGACAAAAGACACAGAATACCCAATAAAATATTGAAAGAGAAGAAAACGTTGGATGACTGAAACTACCCAACTTCAAGATTACTATAAAGCTACAGTAATCAAGAATGTGGTAATGGCAAAGAATAGACAAATAGATCAACATTATTCCCTTCTTACTTGTTTCTGTGTTCTTTCATTGAGTTCCAAGAAAAAATTTCACAGTCTTTCCTATATCTTTTAGAACACACTGTAATTGAAACTACTTCAGCATGTTTCTCAGGTCTGGATAGTTTAGACAGTTTCTACTTTCTTTACTTTATGTTTTATTCATTTCCAGTAATTCAGGATTTAGTTTGAGAATATTTTATTAAGTACTAAGAACAATAAATTAGCCTTTAATTTCTAATTTACAATAGAAATTATTTTTAACATTCAAAAACTCCTATTTTCACTATAAAGAATTTTCATGAATATTAAATGCAAAAGACAAATGAATATCAGATATATTCAAACATAGTAAAGAAAACTGGAAATTTTCTCAAACATGCTCTTGGCAGATTAGAATAAAACGCCCTAAGGAAATGGTTTCAAAAGTACTCTGGTTAGATTTATACAAAGTGAAATAAAGAACTAACAATTAAATGATAAATTCTAGAGGTATATTCAAACAATATGGATAGTTTAAACAAAAACATACCATTGGTCCTAGCTATCTAAGTGACAACTTATATACCCCTAATTTACCATATAGTGTTCACAAAACATTAAATTAGAGACCTAGCATCATCACGATCAGTTTAATTTACTATAAGAAATAGAAAATTTTGTGTATTTAGTGTACATACTGATCAAGTTTTCACCTTTTTATTATGCCCGAAACACAAGCATACTCTCCTATGGTCAAAAGGGTTTCATGTTTTTTGCTTGTTTGGTTTTGGTTTGGGGTTTTGTTGTTTGTTTGCTTCTTTCTTATCACCACAACTAGACTAGACTCTATTCTCAAGTACCAGATTCTCCACAAAGCAGAGGACTGGGGAGAAAACACACTATGTGTTACTAAAATTAAAACTGATTTATATGTTACCTAGATAAAAAACAAAACAGACTTTTTAGCAATTGTGTATCATGAGTAAACTTTCAAAAATACATTCAAAAGGCTGAATACTGGGAGCCAAGACAATGACAATGAAAGAAATATACAAATAATTAGAGATGCTTATATCCTACTAAGTGGAGATGTCAATCAAATTGAGGAGCTCATAAACTATGTGACAGTGCTTTAATATTAACACTTTGCTACCATATTAAAGAAAAGTTATGAACATTAGCTAGATCTGCATTTGAATAGCTGAGCAGAATCAGATCTCGATAAGACCCCACTTGAGAATTCTATGGTAGCTTGCAAGCTCTTTTTCAAATGATTATATACACATTTATATACCTCAAAGACTTGGTTTTGTCAAAATGACTTTAGGATTGCAATATCATTCTGTCCAGGGTCTTAACTGACACCTGTTACCAGAAGCTCTGGTCCTCATTCCAAAGATACTTACTGAGGAGGTGTCAGAGCAAACTACAAGAATGGGCAAATTTTATATCCCTACATCCATTACATTCTGTAGCCATTTTAAATTCCAACTCCCAAACCTCCTTGTGGTGCTAATAAAAGTGACAAATTCAACCAGTCACACACTTTCTCTATATCTTAGGCCCAGCCACTAACTGATTTCATCAGCTTCCTACTGGTGGCTTGTTAGTCACCCAGAGTAACTATATCACATGATTGAACTAATTAATAAACAAGTGACCAGAGGTCATTTTTAGTGATAGACCTCAAGTTCCAGAGAAAGAATGAAAATATGTCAAACCAAAAATGTATACAGATACAAATGTCACACCACCTCCTGGCTGCATGAAATAAACGGGATATTGGAACGCAAATGACTGTGTAGGAGTGGCACAAAAAGAAACCTGTAATGCTGGCCAGCCCTCCTTAGTTCTCCAAGTCACCATAAACCGGGACTCTCATTGAGCTTGTGCTCTTCTTAACAAAATATACAACCTTTTAATTAAAAGAAACAGACCTCTTCATGTTTAGTAGGAGGGATTGGGATTGTAACCTTGGTTTTATAAACACAAAAAGCGAAGAACATATTTGAAGGGAAAGAACAAGATTACTAAAACCTGGACTGAATCTCTCATGAGTTCAGCAGGAAATGGGGAAATAAAACCAGTGTACCAAATTGCTCTCTAGGGTTCTTCAGATTTATATTCCTCAGAACACATTATCTAGGATGATTCTATAGCCCACAACATTAAATACAGCAATGTTGTGATTGGGGATGTCCAAGTGGAGGCTGCTGCTCAAATGCTGTGAATAAAGATGTAGTTCTAGCTCTTCTTAAAGTGAACATAATGCCAACCAGTGGAAATGAGCAATTGTTCATATTATTTTAAAGATTCAATCAAATCTTATTAAACATGGTAACATCATCATTAGGTACATCTAATGAAGGAAGGGCCATGTAAATTCCTCTGATCAAGGCCCATAACAATCATGGCTGGAACAAAGGCTTTGGACCACGGATGGCTCAGGCCAGTTCTTCAATATCACCAATGGCAGCATGAAGCAGAGAGGATGGCAAGTGACTCAGCTTTTTCTCAGTGCTAATTGGTGGCAACTGAAGCACTAGGATCAGAAGGCACTCCTGAAGACAACAGCAGAAGGCTACTGGCCAGTGGAGACTTTCTAACCTCCATCTTCAAGATCTGATCCTGGAGAAATCTCTTTGTTTGCTCCTATTAATTCCCCAATGTTTAATGCAGTATTCCTGAGCTTTTTCAACTAAGCATGCTTAGTTAGCACTAAAATCCTTAGGAAATGACTAATAAGTAAGATATTTTATGTCCCAATTTTTGTATTTGTCCTTAGTAGAATTAATGAGAAAATTATATTAGATAAAAATACATCAGCATTATCAACACTCCGACATTCATGATCAACAAAAGAACTTTATATAAAACTCTTCAGCTATATGATTTTTAAAATTAGTTTTAAATATAATAATATTATGTGTATAAGCCAGAATCATGCTAATGGTAATGCAGGCAACCACATATTTCTCCTGGTACCAGTAAAGAAATAATTAGATCAATACTTTTATTAAAAAAAAAAAAGCCATTATTATCCCTGTAGGGCATAATCTTGGCCTTTCACTTAAGATAAGATGACAAGTTTCCTTCATGATAAATAATGTAATCTTAATATCACAGTTGGAGAACTGTTCTCTGAATACCCACAGCAGGTACAGGAATTACAGCCCAATTTTACTTGGAAATACACCACTTCTTCCTAATGAGTATGTCTAGATTCAAACAAAGTAGAAGGACAGAGTTAAGACCATAATTAAAGTGATTGTATTTCATTAAGAAGCACACAACTTTGCATAATAAAGACTGTAGGTCAGCTGTGAAAATGACTAAAGAAAATGACACAGGAAAGCCATTATTCAAAGCCCTATTTTTCTACTTCCCTTTTCTTAACATAGTTTTAACTAACTGCAATAATGCAGATGACATGTGTAACACCAATCTGAAAGACACACTCTAGAAAATAAAGGTGTAAACCAACTAAGGAGATATGATGTTTACTTCCATTTGCTTCAACCAGGGTGGAAAATGAATGCAAACTAGGTAGAACCACGAAGACAAATGCAAATGAAATGTGTGAGTGTGTATCTTCAAAGTTTATTCTTACGATCAATAGTATTTATTCTAATAATGAATATGTGTGTCTTAACAACAGTTGATTATGATTCTTATATCAATTCCTTATCAAAAAATACTTATAAAAAATACCTATTGCTTCATTGGGGAAGTGGTATTTCCTTAGGGTTAAGTTCTAGACCTAAGGTTCTAGGAGATTAGTGACCCCTCTTTGTCCTTGTTGCTTATAGACATTTATGCTCACATTGAAGAACAGAGTCACATTTCAGAAACAAAAACCAGGTAACATGACCTTTCTGCTGTGCTGACCCTCCTTGACAGTTTGGCAGTGTTTATGGTATTGATTCCCTTGTCCTCACTGAAACTCCCTTCTCTGTTGGCACAGTTCTCCTCTTACTATCCTTAAGCCTCCTTTTTTTTCTGACTTTTTCTCTCTTTCTTAGATTCCACCTCTTTGGATACATTGGCAGTTCTAGAAACTGCACACTTATAAACTGTATTTCTGGATAAGATGCTAAAAAAATTAAGTGATGCAAAGGTCAAATTATCCTCATCATCCAGCATCAGCTCTAGCATTTGTCTTCACTTTCGGATTTTCACACTTTAATTACCCCCAGATGAACATTTTTGAGATAGAGATAGGAGCACATGAGATTTGTTGGGGATGATACCTGTGAAAGATAAAAAAGGTGAAGAAGGAAGATTGGGTGGGGAAATCCTTCAGACTGTGATACAGATCTGAAAAATATTTATGACAAGTACTTAGGGGAAGGAGAGAAGCAGAATTGGCAGAGAGAGCCTCAAGCCACAGTAAAGATCTAACAAAGTTTTGCCTAACCCAGTGGGGTGCTCTGGAGCAAGGACTTCCCATTACAGGAGTCCTGCATTGGGCAGAAATGGCCAGACTCTAGGGCCCCTGACATGCTCAGTCATCACTGGTACAGAAATGCCCAGGAAAAAGCATGACCTCGGTCCAAAACCAATGTGAATCCTGAAAGCACTAAACAGCAGGAATCTGTCCACTAGCTGTACAACTTGCAGCTGACCAGCAGGTTGTTTCTGAAAGGGAGAGCCAAGCAGCACATCTCTATGGCTGCCATACTCTTAATAACTTCAGCTTACATGAATACATTTGACTTAGGCTTGGTGTGTTCTAATCCTATTTCTCCATTCCAATCAGTTCTAGACTCAGCCATCAGATTAATTTTCCAAAGCACAACTCTGATTGTACCAGTGTTTATTCAAAAAGACTTTGATATTATTTAATATTATTTATTATGTATTTATTATTCAATAAATGAAGTTGAAATTATTTAACTCAGTATCAAAGGTTAACCAAAATCTGGGCCCAATGATTCTTTACGGACTTACCTAAGAGACAGTGAAGTCCAGTAGAAAAGACACTTCGGAGCAAGAGAGATAAGATTCTATCCACCACTCAGTAGGTATACAACTTTTTTTCCATCTTAATTTCCTCGCTAGTAAAATAGGAATATGTGGGGTAGATTTTTGAAAGTTTATTGAGATAATTTTAGGGCATAAAAAACACAACATGTTTTAATTCCCTTTACTGTTTATTTCTCCTCTCTGTATCCAATTGTATTTTAAGTACCCTATCAGATCATTTACCACGCCTTGAATATGACTCATGCTTTCTTGCCTATGCCTTACCTCTGACCCTTTTTTAAACTCTTTCTCTGCACCATACCATTTCCACAGTACCTTCTCAGCTATTAAAATCCTACTCATCATCTGAAGTCTTACAGTCCAACACTTCTGATCACCCCAGTCAGATGCAGCTCCATAATTCAGACCAAAACAAAAACAAAACAAAACAATGAAATTTGGGGGAACCTGCGTGGACTGCAATGTACTCTTTATTTCTACACTCATATGTTTTCATTTATTCCTAAGATAAGTGGATCATGAGGTCAAGGTCAGTATATGCACACATATTATACATAAATACATGCATACACAGCTTTTGCACTAGTAGATTCTCAATAAATATTTCAATACAACATCATCTGGTTGTATGTAGTCTAACAGCTTCATAACAGTATTTAGTAATATTTGAAGGATATCTGCTTACGTATGATGGCACCACAAAAGATGTATGTTGGCAAAGTGAGTAAAAATTTTTCATTGTTTAGAAAAAAGTTTGATAGCCCCTAATCTATGAAATGTCATCAAGGTAAAATGACATTATAATGAATCAGAAAAACTAGACCATCCTTTCCATCATTTATTTGACAAATATTGATTTTCTGCCCTAATTCGAAGTCCTTGAAAGAACTGTCAATACCTCCTCTCTTCCCATCCTCTTATCCACTGCAATCAAACTTCTGTCACCGTTTCATGAATACAAGCATTATCACAGTCACCAATGAACTCCATGTTGGCTCTCTGGAACACTCACAGGGTAGATTCTAATTCACCCAATACCTCAATTTCATTCAGATCTCTGTCCAAGTATAGCTCCTCAGCTTCCCTGACCCCCTATTTAAGAAAGAATTTTCCCCCATTTATTTTATTCTCTTTCTGTGCTTTTCCTCACATACTTATAATTACCTGACATAATTTACATATTGACTCTTTAAAATGGTCAAAATTTCTGTCTCCTTTCTGGGAATGCAAATTTAATAAGGACATAGACTTTGTGTTATTCACTGTTTTACCATCAGCACTTAGAAAATCTCCTGGCTATCAGTAAATAACTGTGCCATGCATTAATAAATGATGGTATGAGAACAGCATTATGGGTTAGATGATCTGATATTTTCACCAGAGGACTGAAATTAGTTTGATTTTTAGTTATTAAAGAAAAAGATTTTTGTGCATTAAAAGTACCCAAACACATTTAGTTAGTATCAAAACCAAGATTTCCATATTATTTTGGCTATATTTCTTCAGAAAAAAATAATATAGATTGCTGAAAGTTTATCTTTGTCATTGATTTTCAGGTTGTGTGATTCTGGACCATAAAGTTCAGACGAAGTCTGGGGATCTCAGCAAGAACCCTAGACCTCTGTGGAATTTTCTGGAGTGAGTGAGACACTGAGTTCTGAGTTTCAAGTGTTTCAGGCTCATATTCCCTCCCATCCAACTGCCTTTTTTCTTTAATTTCATGCATTGAAGGCCCACACAGTATTTCCTTTGGTTAGGGTGGTGTAAAAAATGTGGTTTTATTACTTTAACAATGAGATGATCCAGGAAATATCATTAATGTAAAGTATCAATATGCTATAATAGGACAAAGGGATCATAACATCCTTGAAATCATGAACCTGACCTTTCAGTAACTTTATATTATCTCTCTACCTAGAAAACTACTGAGTACAGAGGGCTGGCACCCATGAGAGCTATTTGAGATGAATATTCATTTATTCTTTATTATTATTCTTTATTAAACATTTTACCTTCAATTTATTCAGGCAAATTCAAGCTCCAGTAAATGTCCATTCATCTTTGCTTATACAAGCATAGTCTAAATAGAAGAAAACAATAAAATAGTTTACGTATTTTAAGGAAGAAAATGGGCCTAGAGATCTGAAAAACTTCTTGCCTGGTCATTACCAAGGACACAGACATTCTCTTTTCATTCCATGAATCCTAAAATTTTTGCTCACTTATCTTGGAATACTACCCTGGATATAGGCCAGGATTCATTAAAATGAAGCCAGCTTCCTAAAAATGAAGGCCTTGTTAGCCTCACTTAACATTTTTTTCAGCTCACACTGACATCTCACACATTTATCAATGAACTCATTACCTCTGAAGCAGCAAGATGCTGACTTGTGGTTAAGTGGGTGACATATGTGATGATGGTTAGAAAAGGCATAGCTCCCTTGAATAGACAGGGACAGGAAATTCTGTAATAAAAAGATTAGAAAGGCATCAGATTAACTGCTATTAATCCAATCCATTGAATTTTCAATTTAGATATTTTATATTTCAGCTGTCAGTCCCATTTAATTCTCTTTCATATCTTCTATTTCTATTATTATTCTTTTCATGGTTTTCTTTAAATCTTCAGCATGTTTATAACAAATGATTTAAACTATTTTCTGCTATTTTCATCATCTCTGTAATTTCTGCATTCATTTCTATTATCATATTTTTTCCTGAAGAGATTAGGCGTTACATTGGTTTTGCATATCTCACTTTTTTTTGGTTTTGGTTTCTGGACATTGTGAATGTTGTTATTGAGTACTGAATTGTGTTGAATTTTTCAAAAAGGTATCTGACTTTTCTTCTGACAAGCAGTCATGTGCAGACCAGCTTGATCCTTTTTAGACTTGTTTTAGGTTTTGTGTGTGTGTTGATTTTTTACTGGGGAGAGGGGGAGGGTCTTGTGTAGCCTTTATTCTAAGCTAAATTTACATCTGTTTCTAAGGTGTGATCTTATGTGGTCTCTTATGAATGTCCCAGGCGTTCAAACAGTTCTCCCTACTCTAGCCTGTTGGAACTAAAACATCCCCTAGCCCTGTGTGATCTCTGAAAATTAATCACGTTAAAGCTCCCTACTTATTCCCTAATCAGCTTCATGGAATTTCCTTCTACACCTGGCTGGCTTAGTATTCACCAATAGACTCAATGATACAACTATTCGGATTTTTAGAGCTCTTTTTCCTCATAGCTCCCTCCTGCCTTGTAAATTCCAGCAGTTCGGGCCTCCCCAATCTCTGTTTCTCTCACCTCAACTCAGATAGACCCCTGAACTCTGCCTTGACTCTTCCTCCTTGCACCATGGTTAGGAAAATGTTTTCAGGGAAAAAGCCAAAGTGATCATAAGGCTCTCCTCATTTTTTTTTTTCCTCTTCTCTCTGTGATCACAGTCCTGCATTTCCCATTGCCCAATGTTCAAAAACATTTGTTCAACTTATTTTATCCAGTATTCTATTGTTTACTGAGACACAGCTACTTTAGCCCCAGGTATGGTGTCATGGTTGGAAAACCTGCTTTGGGTTATTCCAAAGCATTGTTATTGCTCACCTTGCAACCAACATTAGAAAAAATCTAGTAGATACTCAATTTAAACAAAAGTTAATTTTCTAAAATCCATCCATGACTCCTTCTTTGCCATTCTTATTATCACTAACCTACTTTGTTTGCTAGTTTTTTTTTTCAATAACATACAACATGTCTCTTTTCCTCCAATCTCTTTTTAAAAAAACACACTAAATATATTAATTTTCTAAGATAAAATTTTAATCATATCAGCTTCTAGGCTTAATGTATTTTTTTTGTAATTTCTAAATTAAGTAAAAAACTTCTCAGGTTGGCCTAGCAGCCCTTCTACTCTCTGACCCCAGCATAATGTTTCTAGATAGTTCGATCCTATTCCTTCATGCTTATTTTCCATACCAGTGAAACTGGATCACTCTTCCCTAAATATGACACACAGTCCCATCTGTGAGCCATGGCTCTCTCCATCTGAAACAGCTGCCTCTTCCAGAGTGTTGCCTTCTCCACTTATCAAAATCACATCTTTCATGTCCATCTCAGGTTCTGTATTTTTCATTGAGCCTAAAGAATATAGATGTAACTTCCTTCTTCTGAACCATTATAGTATACTCTTATTTTATCAATTTACTGAGCACTTAGTATGTGCCACTTACTTTTCTAAGTGTTCATGCAAATTAAAATAAGTTGTCTACAAACTACAGTACTTGTAAGCACCATGCTGTGTTGTTTTACTTAGCACATCCTTACAGTATCATAGATATATTCGATATTATGAGCCTCACGAGGGCAGTGGCTTTGCAAATACCCTGAATAGCTCAGGCATAGCACAGTATTTGTACCTCCTCTGGGAGGCAGGAAGAGTGAAAAGTAATTGCCATGAAATGTAATTCTTTTTTAAAAGTTGATTTAATTTGGGGAAAATGACAAAAGCACAGGAATTAGCAAGTAGGCAATAAATAATAGTTTTAGCTGCCTTGACACTTTATTTGCATAATTGTTCTATTAAAACGAAAAACTGAAGTAGAAAACTTTATGAAAATTGAGTCAATGGAGAAGAATTCAGTAACTACTAGTTCTAATGGAAATTCTGTTTCCAGATAAAGTTTACCCTTTATGTAATAAAATTTTATTTTAAACTTATTATTATTGAGAAAATTCTTGAAACATATATGCTTTCCTCTGTCTTTTAAAACAGGGGATACCAAAGCACTACTTATCCTTTCTCTGATAATATAGTCATCAAAAATATTGATTACTGAAATATGCAGTTATAAGGTCATGCCTTCAGTACTTAAACGAGATCGATGAAGACATTTGCTTTACTGCTGGGCACGTTGCTTCTTGCGTCTTCTTCCTTACTAGGAACCATGATACAGTGTTTCCACTTTAAGTAACCCTAATCCATGATGTTAGTATTTTGTGATGTCAAATTTACTAAATTAGACAACATAACTTTACACATATTTTTAAAAATATTCTCTGCCATAGTGGGTTTTCTAATTCTATTGTAATCCGCTATGGACTTTGCAGTGTTTTCCCTTAAGAAATTGTTTTCATTTATTTCTTAGTGAATTTGTTTAGATTTTTAGAGTCGTCAAAATATGACTTCTACACAAATAGAGTATCTATATAAATAGAATAAATTACCATCCAGTGTCTTAATGAAACTTATTTGGTCTGCATATTGAGGACATGGACACAATCAATTGAGAAATCCGGATTAGCAAACTTCTCCATTCCATAATATTAATCTCCAGATAAAAATGCAACTTATTTATCTTTGCTTTCTATATGGTGCAGTGTAGTTACTTAAAATGTTTAGTAAATGAACAAAGCTACTTTAAGAGTAAAATCTAATCATTAAATAAAATTCACAGAAGTACAAAAAGTAATCAATACAATTTACAGCAAAAGTTATACAAAATCTGAGTATTATCATCAGAAATCATTTGCAAAATTATCACTATCTAAACTTGGAACATATTTACACAAACACACGATATGTAGATACACGATACGTAAGTTCTTCATCCTAACTAGGCTTTGCCCCTCATGCTTAAGTAGTATATATACATCCTTCTAACTTAGTCTGAATCTTACATAGTCTTCAGGTTTCAACTACAGCTTAAGAGTGTTTAACTTTGTGTCAAGTCTCTTTTTTTTACTACCTCTCACTCAACTTTAATATTTACCTACTTTACCTAACATTTACTAAGATCCTGAAGATCCCAAGAAGTCTGCTGTGAGTTTAAAATGATAGATGTATCCTTATCCTCTCTCCTTATATTTCTGTGCATTGTTTCTTCTTTTATGGTAAAATAAAAAAGAAAGGAAAGACTAAGCCTTATTAGTTGACAGTTATAAAAAAGTAATTGCTTCTATCCATAGATCTCATCGCATGTTCTTAAAGCCCTGTTTTTTCTACCTCCTATCAGGCGCCTAGATCCTGGGCAAGGTAGTATCAAATGAAAAGAGCAGTGTACTAGAATTTATGTAATCCATATTTCATTCCATCTCAGCTGCTTGCTATTTGTGTACTTGGAATAAAAGACTTAGTTTGTATGAGGATATCAATGACTGTGATAACTCTGACCTAAAACTGTCATAAGACTCAATAATCCATGTTCAGAACAATATTTTGAAAATCTAAGCAGCATAAAATTATTAAATATTCTTTTTGTAGACAATCCTCCTTTGTAAGATATCATGCCATTTTTCACAGAACTCAATTTAAAGGTAATTATTGCAAAAAAGGTATTTAAAACAAAAAATAATCTTCAAAACAAAGATATAAAATAGTCAACGGTTACATTACATGAATTAATCCATACCTCTTCCTCTAACACGCCATTCTGTCCTACTTTTAAAGACGAGGAAAGTGAGAAACAAAGAGATTAAATAATTTGACAAATGTCACACTAGTAAAGTGGTGGAACTCAGGCAGCCTGACCCCAGACACAAAGCTCTGGATTCAACTTTTGTTCTTTCTTCCCCAGTCTACCCTTTCTCCTTCTCTCTCCTCTCCTCCATCATTACCAAACCACTGGCACAGAGAAAGAGGAATACATATTTCAATGAATGAATGCATGCAGCATTCTTCCTCTGTTGATTAAGATTAATCCAAGGCACAGAAAAGTCCATAAAATAACTACATTGGCTCTCAATACAGAAAAGCAAACAGCTGAAGTCTATTACAAGAATATTTAAGACTGAGTAGGGTGTCAGTTAACACCACTATTTAATGGCAGACTATTTGCCTCCTAAAGCTAATTCCCCAGCAAAAAGGAACAAAGAATATAAGTAACAGTCCATGAGAAACTCTGCTCAAAGGAATCACCAGAGTTGGATATATCATTCAGAGGAAATAAGTAGGAGCACTACATATAATGGTCACCATTCTGTAACTTACCTAAAATTGAAAGAGAAAAAAAAGTCAACTCTGTATATACTTTTAAGTAGATATTTTATTTTATACATTTACTTTCTATTTGAATAAATGCTATACTCTGGTATTATCAAAATAAAAGGAAATACGAAGTTAAGGACTAATTATATCCAGCATAAGTCAGATATTTTCTAAATATATAGATATTCTTTAATTAGATGTTCCAGATTTCACCTATTCTATTTGTTAGTTTCTATTTCATAGTATAGTAAAAAAAATGTGAGGTAAAAGAAACACTGCTGGAAATATTTTCTTATGGTAACCTTGAATGCTATTAAAGTCTCTAAATATAGAAAGTGAAACTGAGTTGGAAATTTCTACCAAACCCATAGAGGAAGGACTTCACAAGGTCAGGGGAGGGTTTTCTTCCCCTCTCTTGAAGCTATATACTTCTTGCAATTGAATATGAACATAAACATGTTACTTAAAATATCAAGGTAGGGTCACTGCTTAATTAGCAGTTTAAAAATTGTTTCTTTCAAGGCCATTACAGTATAATGGATATGCAGTAGAATAACTGGAGGTAGTGGAAAGTATACTGATTTAGAAGCAGGCGAACTGCGTTCTGTTCCCAGAACCACTACCGAATGACATTTTCACATCACTTTCCTCTATGAATCACTTTTTCTTCTTTGATAAAAATAAAGTGATTGTTTCAGATGATCCCTATGGTGTGTTAGATTGAGTTACTGTCTTTTTTCTTGAGAAGAGGTTTTTGTTGTTTTGTTTTTTTATCAAAAACAGAATGATCTCTGTTCCCCCAAAGCTACCCTTCGATTCAACATAGTTTTGATGTTTCAGAGAGAGGTAAGGAGGACTTCCAAAACTAAAATCTTCCTGCTCTAGAACCTGTGAATTTTATCACCAAGAGTTTCTAATTTCTGAACTATACAATTTGTTTTCTACTTGCATGATATAATGGTTTGTTTCCTTTTGCTTTCTCAAGTTAATGTACAACTTCCTTCATTCTGCATTTCATATGAAAGGAAGAAGCACTTAAATTTTACCATATTTGCTACAGACTTCAACACACTGCTAGAAGTAAAAAGATATTAAAATATCATTGTTAAGTAAACCTATTGGTATTAGTGAATAATTAATTATGGTTTACTGAACAGGTTAAAGAGGCAGACTGTGGAGGGTTGATTCCTGTCTCACAACCTACCTGCTGAGTGACATCTGATAAATTTCTTAATCTCTCTGTGCTTCAGTGCCCTTATCTACCAAATAATAAAAGCCTACTTTATCAGATAGTTTTGAAGATTAAATAAATGAGAAATGTGAAAACCTTAGGAAATTGCTGGCCACAGAGTAAGCACCAAGTAATATATATTAGCAATTATTATGTTGTATTTTTTCCTATTTTTGGAATCCAGTTAAAAAGAAACATTTTCAATAAGAGAAATATTGAATGATAGTTTATATTCATTGGGTAGAAAAGGCTGCTCTAACCATGACAGAAAATGATGAGCTATACAGATCAAAAGATTAAAAGTAGAAAAAAAATCATTGTATAAAAATAGCTCCATAAACAAAGTTAAAGACTAAATACCACACTGGAATAAGTATTTGCATCATAGGTGATAGACAAAGCATAAGAACCCTAATTTTAAAAGGGTTCCAATAAGTCAATAATAAAAAGGCAACCCAATTAAAAATGAGAAAAGGGGTATATAATCAAAATGGTGGCATAGGAAGACCCTGAACTCACCTCTCCCATGAACACACCAAAATTACAACTACTTACAGAGCAACTATTTATGAGAATGACCTGAAGACTAGCAGAAAAGATTTTCCACAACTAAAAATATAAAGAAGGAACCACACAAGGCAGGTAAGAGTGGGGGAGATGCAGTATAATCAGGACCCAAATCCTCGAGTCCACAAACCACATACAGGAGGAATATCACAATTGCAGAGGTACTCCCTGAGGAGCAAGAGGTTCAAGCCCCACATTGGGCTTCCAAGCTCAGAGGTCCTGAAATGGAAAGACAAGCTTCTGGAATGTCTGATTTTAAAAAAACAACAGGGCTTACATTTGGTCAAGTTGGAGGGTTATAGGAAACAGACTCCTCTCTTAAAGGGTGTACACAAAATCTCACATGCTGCAAGTCCCAGCAGAAAGGCAGTAATTTGAAAGAAGCCTGGGTCAAACACACTTGCTGACCTGGGAGATCCTCCCAGAGAGGCAGCAGGCAACTGGGACTCTGCTGTGGACAGAGATGCTGGCGACAACCACTGTGGGAGCTAATTCTACCAGGAGGACATTGATGTCGGCAAGTGCCATTTAAAAGTCAGCCCTCCCTCTAGCCTATTAGTATCAAGGGCTTACACATCAACCAGCAGGCCTGCTCCAGCACTGTGGCACCCCAGTCCTCACAATAAGCCATCTGGGGACCCAGTGCTACCTACCAGCAGGCCAGCATCAGCCCCAAAGCTCCTCAGCCTGGGCAGCCAGACACTCAAGGACAGAGTCCTGCCCTCCAGAGGGCCAGCACCAACCTTGCAGCTCCCTGACCTGCACAGCCAACCATGAGGGGACACAGCCGCACACCCTATAGCAGGCCTGCAGCCACCACAAAAAGAAGGGCCTCACAGATAACCAGGGACCAGCCACACTGACCAGCATGCCCATAGTGGCCAGCAATGTCACAATAGAAGGTGGCACTCTACCCAGATAGGGTGTACCCCTAGAGCATATAGTTCTGTTGACCAGAAGAAAGCATGCTGCTGGGCCTCACAGGACATGTCCTAAACACAGACAGTTCTCCAAGATCAGGAAATGTAACTGACTTACCTAATACATAAAAAGCTCAGATAATTAGGTAAAATGAGGATATAGAGAAATACATTCCAAACAAAGGAGCAAAACCTCAGAAAAAGAATTAAACTAAGGGGAGATAAGCAATCTCTCCAATAAAGAGTTCAAGATAATGATCATAAAGATGCTCAACAAATTCAGGAGAAGAATGAATGAACACAGTGAGAATATCAACAAAGAGTTAGAAAATATAATGAAGAACTAAACAGAGAGAAATACAATAACTAAAATTAAATACAATAACTAAAATATAATAACTAAAATACAATAACTAAAATTTAAAAATACCCTAAAAGGATTCAACAGTAAATTAGATGATATAAAGGAACAGATCAGTGATCTGGAAGACAGTCACCCAAGCTGAACAGATAAAAAGAAAAAAAATGTAAAAGAAATGAGGATAATTTAAGAGATCTCTGGGACAACGTAAAGCATACTAATATTTGCACTATACCAGTCAAGAAGGAGAAAAGAGAGATAAACAAGCAGAGACTTATTTGATAAAATGATAGCTGAAAACTTTCCAAACCTGGGAAAGGAAACAGGCATCCAGATTCAAGTAGCATAAAGAGTTCCAATAAGATGAACCAAAGAGGTCTACATCAAGACACAGTATAATTAAAATAACAAAAATTAAAGATAAAGGAAGTACCATAAAAGCAGCCAGAGAAAAGCAACCAGTTGCATACAAGAAAACTGCCACAGGATAATCAGCTGACTTTTCAGCAGAACATTGCAGGCCAGAAGGGAGAGGCATGATATATTCACTGAAGAAAGGAAATCTACAAGCAAGAATACTCTACCTGGCAAGGATATCATTCAGACTTCAAGAAGAGATAAAGAGTTTTACAGACCAAAAAAAAAAAAAAATGCAAAAAGATAAAAGATTTCAGCACCACTGAACTGGCATTATGAGAAATGTTAGAAAGATTTCTTTAAGCAGAAAAGAAAAAGGCAATAACTAGAAACATAAAAATTATGAAAGGGAAAATGTCACTGGTAAAGGCAAACATACAATAAAAGTAGTAGATCAACCAATTATAAAGCTAGTAGAAAGATTAAAAGACAAAAGTAGTAGAATCATCTATATGCACAACAAGTATTTAAGGGATACACAAAACAAAAACATGTAAATATGATGTCCAAAACATTAAATATGGGGATGAGCAATAAAACTGTAGGGTTATAAGAATGTGTTTGAACTTAAGAGATCAACTTAAAACAATCACATAATGCTAAAGATGGTCATCAAATCTCAAGAGAAGAAAAAAGGAACAAAAATGAACTGTAAAACAACCAGAAAACAGTCAACAAAATGGCACAAGCAAATGCCTATCAATAATTACTTTAAATGTTAAGTGGACTAAATGCTCCGATTAAAAGACAAAGAGTAGGGGCTTCCCTGGTGGCGCAGTGGTTGAGAATCCGCCTGCCGATGCAGGGGACACGGGTTCATGCCCCGGTCCGGGAAGATCCCACATGCGGCTGGGCCCGTGAGCCTGGGCCTGTGAGCCATGGCTGCTAAGCCTGTGCATCCGGAGCCTGTGCTCTGCAATGGGAGAGGCCACAACAGTGAGCGGCCCGCGTATCGCAAAAAAAAAAAAAAAAAAAAAAGACAGAGTAGCTGAATGGATGAGAACAAAACCCATCTATATGTTGCCTACAAGAGACACACTTCAGATATAAAGATACACACAGACTGAAAATGAGGTGATGGAGAAAGGTATTCCATGGAATGGAAACAAAAAGAAAGCTGAGGCAGCAATACTCATGTCAGACAAATTGACTTTAAAATGAAAACTTTAACGAGAGACAAAAAAAGACATTATATAATGATAAAAGGATTTTTCCAACAAGAAGATATAGCAATTGTCAATGTATATGTACCCAGCATAGGAGCATTTAAATATATAAAGCAAATATTAACAAAATAATTGGAGAAATTGACAATAATGCAATAATGTTATGGGACTTTAACACCCTACTTACATCAATAGACAGATCAAATATACAGAAAATCAATAAGGCAACACTGGCCTTAAATGACACATTAGACCAATGGACTTAATAGATATATATAGCATATTCCAGCAAAAGCAGCAGAAAACACACTGTTTTCAAATGCACATAAAACATTCTCCAGGATAGATAACATGCTAGGCCACAAAAAAAAGACTCAACAAATTTAAAAAGACTAAAATAATATCAAGCATCTTTTCATAAAGGTATGAGACTAGAAATCAACTACAAGAAAAAAACTACAAAAATCACAAACATGTAGAGGCTAAACAATATGCTACTAAACAACCAATGGGTCACTGAAGAAATCAAAGAGGAAATTTCAAAACAACACCTGAGACAAATGAGAATAGAAACACAACCATCCAAAATCTGGGACACAGCAAAAGTGGTTCTAAGAGGAAAGGTTATGGTGATACAAGCTTACCTCAGGGAACAAATAAACAATCCAACCTTACACCTAAAGGAAGTAAGTAAAGAAGAACAACAACCACCCCTGCCCCCCCAAAAAAAACAAAGTCAGTAGAAGAAAAGTAAAGATCAGACTGGAAATAAATGAAACAGAGACTGAAAAAAAAAAAAAAACAGAAAAGATCAACAAAACTAAGAGCTGGATTTTTTAAAAGATAGACAAAATTGATAAACTTTAAGCAGACTCATCAAGAAAAAAAGAGGGTTCAAATTAATAAAATCAGAGTGAAAGAAAAGAAGTTACAACACAGAAACACAAAGAATGCTAAGAGATTACTGTCAGCAATTATATGCCAATAAAGACAGCCTAGAAGAAATGGATAAATTCCTGGGAACATAATCTCCCAGACTGAATCAGGAAGAAATAGAAAATATGAACAAAATGATTACCCTTAAAGAAATTGAATCAGTAATTTAAAAAAAAACACCCAAATTCAAAAGTCCAGGACCAGATAGCTTCATAGGTGAATTCTATCAAACATTTAATGAAGAGTTAATGCCTATATTTCTCAAACTATTCTGAAAAATTGAACAGGAAGGAAGGAATGCCTCTGAACTGATTCTATGAGGTCATTATCACCTTGACACCAAAACCAGACAAAGACACCACAGAAAAAGAAAATTACAGGCCAATATCACTGATGAACATAGATGCAAAAAATCCTCAACAAAATACTAGCAAACGAAATTCAACAATATATTAAAAGGATCATACACCAAGTTCGAGTGGGATATATCCCAGTGATGCAAGGATGTGGTACACAACAAATCAATCAATGTGATACACCACAATAAGAAATAGAAGAATAAAAATCATACAATCACCTCAATAGATATAGAAAAAGCTTTAGAAAAAACTTCAACATTCATTCATGATAAAAACTGTCAACAAAGTGATATAGAGGGAACATACCTCAACATAATAAAGTCCATATATGACAAGCCTACAGCCAACATCATACTCAACAGTGAAAACCTGAAAGCATTTCCTCTAAGATCAAGGAACAAGACAAGAATACCCTCTCACTACTTTTATTCAACATAGTATTGGATGTCCTTGCCACAGCAATCAGATAAGAAAAATAAATAAAAGGAATTCAAACTGGAAAGGAAGAAGTAAAACTGTTTCTATTTGCAGATGACATGATACAATGTAGAGAAAATCTTAAAGATACCACCAAAAGACTACTAGAACTAATAAATGAATTCAGTAAAGTTGCAGAATATAAGATTAATATACAGAAATCTATTGTATTTCTCTACTTTAACAACCAGCAAACAGAAGGAGAAATTAAGAAAACAGTCCCATTTACAACTGCATTGAAAGAAATAAAATACAAGGAATAAATCTAACCAAGGAGATAAAAATACATGTACTCTGAAAAGTATAAGATACTGATGAAATAAACTGAAGATTATATAAACATATGGGAAGATATACTATGTGCATGGATTGAAAGAATTAATATTCTTAAAATGACCATACTCTCCAAGGCAATCTGCAGATTCAATGCAATCTGTATCAAAATACCAATGACATTTTTCACAGAAGTAGAACAAATAAATTCTGAAATCTGTACAGAAACACAAAAGACTCCAAATAGCCAAAGCAACCTTGAGAAAGAAGAACAAAGGTGGAGGTATAATGTCCCCTTACTTCAAACTATACTACAAAACTACAGTATATTACTGGCACAAAAACAGACACATAGATCAATGGAACAGAATAGACAGCCCATAAATAAATTCACACTTATCTGGTCAGTTAATCTGTGACAAAGGAGGCAAGAATATACAATGAGGAAAAGAGAGCCTCTTCAGTAAATGGTGAAAATGGTGCAAATGCAAAAGAATGTTACTGGACTACTTTTTAACATCATATATAAAAACAAAATCAAAATAGACATCCAATTCTATGTTTAAATACTTAAAAGTAAGGCCTGAAACTAAAAAACTCCTAGAAGAAAACATAAGCTGTATACTCTTTGTCATCAATCTTAGCAATTTTTTTTTTCTTTTGGATCTGTCTCCTCAGGCAAGGGGAAAAAAAAGTAAAAATACACACATGGCACATATCAATCTAAAACACGTTTACACAGTAAAGCAAACCATCAATGAAGTGAAAAATCAGCCTACTGAATGGGAGAAGATATTTGCAAATGATAAATCTGATAAGGGGTTAATATACAAAGAATGCATAAAACTCAACATCAAAACAAACAATTTAAAAAATGAGCAGAAGACTAGATATTTTTCCAAAGAAGACAAACAGAGGGCCAAAAGACACATGAAATTATGCTCAACATTACTAATTTTCAAGGAAATGCAAATTAAAACCACAATGAGATAGCACCTCACACCTGTCAGAATGGCTATCATCTAAAAGACAACAAATAAGTTTTGGTGAGAATGTGGGTAAAAGGGAATTCTCATCTACTGTTGGTGGAGCCACTATGGAAAACAGCATGTAGGTTCATCAAAAAATTATAAATATAATTGCCATATGATCCAGAAATTTCATTTCTGGGTATTTACCCAAAGAAAACAAAAGCACCTATTCTAAAAGATATACTCACCCTAAAGTTCGTTGCAGCATTATTTACAATAGTCAAGATATGGAAGAAACCTAAGTGTCCACTGATAGATGAATAGACAAAGAAACTGCAGTACATACATATACAATGGAATATTACTCAGCCATAAAAGATGAAATCTTGCCATTTGGGACAACATGGATGGATCTAGAGTGTATTATACTAATTGAAACAAGTCACACACAGAAAAACAAATTTCTTATTATCTCCTTATATATGGAATCTAAAAAACAAAACAAACAAAACAAAACAGAATCATAGGTATAGAAAACAAACATGTGGTTGCCAAAATGAAGGGGGTGGGGTAATGGACAAAGTAGATGAAGATTAGTAAAAGGTACAAACCTACAGTTATAAAATAAATAATCCATGGTATGTCATTTACAGCAGAAAGAATATGGTCAATAATATAACTTTGTACCAGAACAGATGGTTATTAGACTTGTGGTGATCATTTCATAATGTATGTAAATGTCAAATAACTATGTAGTACACCAGAAACTAACATAATATTGTACATCAACTATATTTCAATTGTTAAAAATAGGAAAGGATATTCCCAGGAAGATATATTCAAATGGTCCCAAATTACAACCTACTTAAAAAATTGAAAATTGAAATGAGATGTCATTTTTGGATATCAATTTGTCCAAAAAATAATTGTGATTATTATTTGGTTTTTGAGAGAATGTGAGGTTAGTGCTCCAAAACAACACGCTTGATGTGAGTGGAAATCACGTTATTAGACAGCAATTTTACATATTATGTCAAAAATTGAAATCACATACTCTGAACCCAGCAATTCCAGTTAAGGGATCTATTACAGAAATATTCACATACATTTTCAAAGAAGTTCTTTACAACATTATCTGTTATAAATAATTTAAAAACTTATACACTCATTAAAAGGGGTATGGATAAATTAATTTTTAGAACATCCAAGCTATGAAATAAGTAGTTATTTTTTTAAAAAATAGATCTATTAATAAAATATGCATTACTGTTAAAAAAACACATTGCTGAGTAATTATATATTATAATCATTTTCTTCTAAATTATACAAGTTGGGGGAGATATTAGTAAATATATCTCAATGACACAGCTATGGGCTTAAGTTAATTTTTTTCTGCATTCTATTGCTCTGTTAAGTCCTCTCAATAAGAACCTCTTTCTTAGAAAACTTGATAATATTAGCAATTCTTTGGATGGAAACTAGCTTACATGCATGTGACCTTGAAATGATACTTTTATTCATTAGCAAGATGATGCACGTACTGACATGGGCACTTTAAAAATCTTTCAATGCACTGATTTTACAAATTAATGCTTTCTTTGACTTTTATTTTATCAGAAGAAGGGTTATGATAACCAGTTCCATTATCAAGAAATTCTTAACATTATAGACACATAACATTTCGATGACAAAATGATGTTTCTATCAAATCCCTATTCACAAAACAAAAATGCCATTTCTGTATACTCTCCTGACAGGCATTCATATTGAGGTTTTATGCAAAAATTCAGTAATAGCTAAAACATAATTCAGAATGTCAAGTCCGTAGATTCAGTGTTGCCCTGAATTTTAGAAATAAATTCAAATTGCACAAATGTCATACAAATATTACTATGGAAGCATATTAAGCAATTTCATTTTCTCTTTTAAAGATGTCTTGTACATACCTAAAACATTTAACAATTGAAAATAGATGGCACAGTAAGACAGAAAAAAAAAACCAAACACTTAATGAGGTCAAGTTAGCTGCTAAGTTAGCTGTTAAACACTTAATGAGGTCAAGTTAGCTGTTAAGACACCTGCAGTGTTGTCACATGAAGAGTAGACACACATTCTCTTGCTCCAGTGGCTGAACTTAGTCAGATGTGTGGAAATAGCACAGAAGAAGAATTACTTTAGCAGTATAAAAAACTTCTAAGCTTTCACTTTTTATTTCATACAATTCTCTCCTACCTGCATGTTTTTTAAAGAATCATGTATTATTTTTAGAATAAAAAATGACATTTAGAAAAAAAAAAGTAGAGAAAAATAAGTAGAATCATGAATTCTTAAAGAATTGATATAGAAAGGGACTATAGTATTGTCCAATAATGAAGAAGTTTGCCTCAAAGAATACCATTCTTCATCCTGGGAAGCTTTCCAATAGATAGTATGCAATTAAATTCCAGAGATATGTAGGCCAAGTTCCTTCTTTAGTTTGAATGAAAAGATCTCTGAAGTCTCTTTGAAATACAATAGATTAACCTAGCATTATAACATTTGGTCCTGCACATATATAAACATTACTCTAAATGTAATTAATCTCCAGAAGCGTAACACATCTGGAAACAACTGGAGTACAGGAAGTGACTCATTTTGTGAGTAACACGGTTGAAGTTTGAGGCATCCCTGGAATGAAAAAAGGTTAAATATCAACCCTAACTGAACTTCAGTGCTCTGCCAAAAATAATGTTATACATCTTATTTTAACTCCTGGAAAAATTAAGTTATAGGGTAGATTTCTCTTCACATAATAATACAGTTTCTATGGAAAAATATTAAAAATAGTTATACCAAGACTTGACTCCTAATTCTCTAATCTTCTGTTTCACTAAACCTTTTTTTAATAAATTATCATGTTTTGACAAATTAAAATCAATAAGGGATAATAGAATATACACTATATATATATATTTGACAGATTAAAATCAAGAAGGGGTAATAGTGGAAAATATATATATGAGAGAGAAAGAAAAGAATATGGTGGCTCCAGAAATCCTATTACAGTATATATCCATATTTAGCAAAGCATTTGCTACTAAACTTTAGAGAGAACTGCCTGATGGGCACCAGGCTGTCATCTATGACCTTCCTCTAAGGAGGAGTTACTATTAGTTTTTCTCTCCAGCATTCATGTCCTCTCTTAAAAGCATTCAGTTTTCCTTAAGGAATTATACTCTGTTCTTTTTCCCATTGTGTGTAGCATTGGTGCAAAGATAATTTTCAGGAACCATCTTCTACTGAAAAAGACCAAAGACACAATTTTCCCTCTCTTTATATAAGGAGAGTCAGGAAGTGATCTAAGTTTGGTAAATTAAATGCTCTGTGCTATGAATAATACACTTGAGGAAAAGATGCAAGAATAAGCAAGAACATAGAAAAGTTGTCACAGAGGAAACAGCTTTCAAACTTCAGTTCATGATCTTAGGACCTTGGCATTGACTTGGTTCTCACTTGTTTTCAAAACAGATTCCCAGAAACCCAGATATCTTTTCTCTCACCTGTATTCTCTTTTAAGTTCTCCTTTGCATAAATTAGCCAAAATCAGTTTCTGTTGCTGGCAACCAAAATCCATAGATTTTCAGAGGGCAATGACAAAGTTATTGTATTGAATTGAGATACACAGCGAGCATTACTAACCCTGATATAAAATAATTTTAGAAAGATTTACACGGATGCCAGAGACATAGTTTTACAAGGGTTCTAGATACATAGTAGCTTGAAAAACATGCTATTTATGACAGTAGGAAAACCAATCAAATACTAGGATTAAATCTCATAAAAGACATGAAGGTCTCTTCACAAAAAAAAAATGACATTTTATTGACAGAAAACACAAAAGATGTAAAAATCTGGAGAGATACATCATGTTCATGGATTTGAAGTGTCAACATTTTAAGATGTTAATTCTCCCTAAATTTCTCTAAGGGTTGAATGAAATACAAAAAAAAAAAAAAAAAAAAAAATCACAACTTTGTGTGACATGTGTGTGATTGTATCCTTGTAACTTGACAAGTTGCTACTAAATGTGGAAGTGCAAAGAGCCAAGAATAGCTAAGACACTACTGAGGAAGAACAAGGTAAAAAGACTTGCTCTATGGGATATCAGGAGTTATTATAAAAATACAATTATTAAAACAACGTTGTATGGGCACAAGGACAGATGAGAAAAACAAATGGAACAAAATGGAGAGTTCATTACCACATGTATGCACGTATGGACAATTGATTTTTAACAAAGTTAGCACTTTATACAGTGGGGAAAGGACAGTCTCTTTCAATAAACAATTCTAGGACAATTTAATATCCACATGGAATAAAATGAAACTTGTCATCTATCTCACATAATACATAAAGATCAATTCCAGGTAAACTATTTAGCAAAATGTGAGAGGTAAAACAATAAAGCTTCTAGAATACAATACAAGAAAGTAGCTTCATGATAGGGCAGGGAAAGATTTCTTAAACAGGGCACAATAAGCAATAACTATGGAGAAAAAGACAGGCCAACTGGACCACGTAAGAATTAATTATTTTTGTTTCCAGCAGACAGCATTAAGAAAACAAAAAGGTAAACTGCACACTGGGAGAAGATATTTACAACAAATATAACCAACACAGGATTTTTATACTGTGTCTGAGTGTGTGTGTGTATTAATCATACAAATCCATAGAGAGGAAAAAAAGATAACACAATAGAAAAATATGGCAAGAGATTTAAATAAAACCTTCACAAACGGCCAAACAGAACTCAACTAATTGGTCAGCTATGCAAATTAAAAGTATTCTAAGACACTACAACACATCCATCAGAGTAACTAGAATTTTAAAACCAAAGAAATAACAAAGGTTGGTAAGGACGTGAATTAATGGGGAAATATCAAATGGGAGTGCATAGTTATACCACGTGGGAGACAGTTTAGCAATACCCACTAGACCTGAAGTTACACATTCCTAGCAATTCCACACTTATGTATACACCCAAGAGTCATGAAGATAAAAACTAGAAACAACTCAAATGTCCATGAACAGTAGAATGGATTTTAAAAGTGTAAAAGAGCCACACAAAAAAAATACGGCAATGTAAATGAACAAAGTACAGCTACACACAACATGGCTAAACATCACAAATACCAATTTAGGAGAAAGAAGCCAGGCATGAAAGGATGCATAGTGCGTGATTCCATTTCTCCAACAAATGGTGAACTAAACATGGTTAGGGATGTGCATTTCATAGTAAAAACTATTAAAGAAAAGCAAGGCAATTAATAACATTAAATCAGTAACCTTAAAATTAGCATAAAAGTTAACTTGGGAGGCTAAGGCACAGATGGTGAACAAGAGGGCAAAGATCTATTTTCTGTCCTGCATGTGGTTGCACAGGTGTTGGCTTTGCAATAGAAATAAAGTGTATAATTTTGCTTTAGAGGTTTTTCAGAATATATATCATAGCAATAGAAATTCAAAATTAAAAAAAGAAAAAGAAATAAAAACAAATGTTACTCTCCAAATGATAATTTTTAAAAAGCAAAAGCCCCACATATACTAATAAAAAAGCACTGGGAATTTTGTTTTGTTTTATTAGTTTATTATTTTTTTCCTGCCTGGATTCATGTATTTAGCAAGATTTTAATACATTGTTCCCTCTTCTACTAACTGGCTTTCCCTAACGTATCAAATTATATGATTATATTACTCTATTGATATTTTATTGAAATTAATGGCAGGATAAAGTTTGTAATAGGAATAAAATTAGATAAATTTTGAACATATCATTTACAAAATTTATTGATCATCCAAGTCATCAATTATTTGTAGACTGGACAGGTAGCACACCTCAGAGACCAAGAAGGAAATAAAATATGTAGGAAATACTAGTGGAACTGTTTCTTACGTACTTTCTCTTATACTGAGGTAATATAATATTCAAAACCCTCAACACAGTTAATTCATTTTACACAAATATCATTGGTTTCTTTAGTTATTGAACTCTGTTATTTGGCTCTTGCTGCTTGTGAGGCTTAATTAAAAGTTTAAACCCATGTAGAACATTTATCTTTTCTCTAGTTTTAAACAAAATTTCTAACAACAAAGACCATTTTGAATAAATTCAACATTGATCTGTTTGAGATCAGATAAGACCAGCCTGAGAACTGAGAAGAAATTTATTATTAAAAATCTGTGGGGGCTTCCCTGGTGGCGCAGTGGTTGAGAGTCCGCCTGCCGATACAGGGGACACGGGTTCGTGGCCCGGTCCGGGAAGATCTCACATGCCAGGGTGCGGCTGGGCCCATGGGCCACGGCCGCTGAGCCTGCGCGTCCGGAGCCTGTGCTCCGCAACGGGAGAGGCCACAACAGTGAGAGGCCCGCGTACCGCAAAAAAAAAAAAAAAAAAAAACTGCATGTAGCTCTCCCCTAAATATTTTTGAGATGGTACAGCTTAACAAAACCATACATTTTTATTCTAATTGTGTTGCACAATGAATAGATGTACATGTGACATTTTAAAAAATAAGGAATAATGCATTATTCCAGCAGGGTTAAAGCACAGTAAATTTTTACATTAAAAGTATATATACAGGAGCAAAACTATTTACCCTTAGCAAACCAAACTAAATATGTTTTATTTTATAATAAAATATTTTATTCACAAAAAGGAATGTTTGGAACATATAAATTGTAAATGTAATATAATGAAAAAGTAGATTATCCAGATTGCTTCATACACACCATACAAATTCTCTAAGAAGCTACAAAATTTTTATATGGTTTATCTATTCCTGGCCTTAAAGAAAAGATAAATTGTTAAAAGCCCTGCTCCCTGTTATGCTTTTCGCACTTACTGCTTGTGACTCTCTTTCTACCAGTGCCATCCAGAACTATACAGTTCTCTTTCATGGACAATTTCATAAAATTCTTAAAGAAAAGTTAGATGCCATCAATAGAATCGAAGCTGCCATAAGGAACACAACAACAAGACTCTGGATGGTTTTAATTATCCTTACAGCTGCTGGAAGTCTGAAGAGGTAGACCAACGAACAAGTGTTTTCTTTATTAAATGAATTGAGTATTCTTTTTCAAACAGCCAGGAGTATCAAGCGGACAGAATGGAATGGCAATCCTTGCATTTGTTAAAACTAACCAAAGTGGAAACAGAGATATCCTTGAGGGATCATTTTAGGAAAGCAATAATAAAAATTTAGTATTTAAAGTCTTAAAAATATTTTAAAGATTAACAAGTCAGTATAAATGCAGAGCAAACAGTTTTTTAAACTTCATATTGACAGACATTAAGTATGTCTTAAAGATGCAATCTAGAAAAGCCTCCTATTTGGGGCCCTACTGCGCTTTTTATACTTCATTGACTTATGGGTATATTTCTTTCCACATGGTTTTGTTCCGTTAAATTCCCAATATTTCTTCTTCAGTTTTCTCAAATGCTCTTTTCTTTTCCTCTCCCCTTCCATCAAAGTCCATTATCATCTCCTGACTCTCCATCTCAAAGCAGAATTTTCCTTAGAGACATCATTAAAAGCCTTCATATATGCTTTATGCTTACCTGATCTCACGCAAAGTGAGATTTTTCTACCTTGATTTTACTCATTCCAAGTTTTTCACTGACATAATTCATCTATCACTGCAATAGCTCTAGGGTTCATTTATCACATTCTTTTGTGAAGGTCCTTCTTTTATAAGGGAGGCTATGAAATCATCTTCCCTTGGGATAATTAAGACTAGAAGAGTTGTCTTCCTGTCAGAAATGGTTTAGGTAAAACTTGCCTGAAAATACGGAAAATGTATTAGACAGGTTAAGAAGCTTTTTTTAGTCTTATGGTGTATAATGAGATATTATGTGATTATCTGGGGCATTTTTTAACATGCTCTTCTGAACAAAAGGACACTCATTTAGTAATACAATAGAATCTTATGTGTTCTGATGGTTTGGGGTCAGAAATAAACTAGATATTCTAAAAATACAAAGTATCAACTAAAAATGCCTTCAGTTCTCTCCTTAATGGGAATAGATTTGTCAAACTTTGATATATCAGGGGACATTTCTGCTGTTATAGCCAACTTGAGCTAATTTTCTAGATAATAATAATAATAAATATACTCAAGGTGATATGCACTCTGCATTGCTGAAATCATCTAAGAAGTCCTCCTGAGCCAACACAGGAAAAAAATTATCCCAAATTTTGTCCATTTTTAATGTTTTAATGAGAAAAAATATCTCTATGAGAAATAATCCTGAATAATGGGATGATTATAGATATTAAAAAGGTAAATTATACCTTAATTCACCAAATGGTTATTGAAAACTTTGTGTCTGGTACAGTTCTAAGTGCCATGAGCTTGCATGACTATAACACTGGCCTTGCTATTGTGTACCTTAAGGTCTCTTAGAAAAGACCTTTATACAAGTAACTACTATTCAAAGCAGTAAGTGTTAGGTGTCATAAGAAAGTAAAAATCAGTGCCCTACAAATATCAGGGAAAAAGGGGTCATTCATCTTAGGCTGGTTACATTTGATCAGGAATTTGAAGATGCCTTGTCAGGTTGCATTAATGAACTGGGAGCATTTCAATAAGTGATGAAGATAGAGGAAAGAAATTCCAGGCAGCAGAAATATAAAAGAGGTGGAGGTACAGGAAGAGAGAAGCCAAGGATGGAACATAGGAGTTCTGAATGGGCTTTGGCTAAAATGTTGGCCATGTACGGATGAGTTAATGTGTTGAGAGGTGGTCTGAGCTCAAACTCTGGTTGATTTTGTATGCCAAGTTAAGAATTTTGGACTTTCTTCAATAGACAGATGAGAAGTATTAATAAAATAAGCATTATTTTCATTTAATCATAATTCCAACTTTTACGAGTTTGTTGAAAAAGCCCCATTTTATAATTAAGGACACTGAAACTTAGAGAGATTAAAGACTGCGTCCAAAATTCCAGAAATAGTAAGTGGTCTTTATTGCAAAAACCATACTCTTTTCTACATCACAATGCAGAAGTTACTATAATAATATGAGCAGTATAGTGTTTGTGGAAGATCCAATAGTGGGTAGAGTATGGGGCAAAACAGTGAAGGGAAAGACTGAAGTCAGAGACATCATGAAGTTGTTATAAAAATAGTCCAGGTGATTTTCTCAGGGTATATGCCCAGTAGTGGGATTGCTGGGTCGTATGGTAGTTCTATTTTTAGTTTTTTAAGGAACCTCCATACTGTTCTCCATAGTGGCTGTATCAATTTACATTCCCACCAACAGTGCAAGAGGGTTCCCTTTTCTCCACACCCTCTCCAGTACTTATTGTTTGTAGATTTTTTGAGATGGTGTGAGATGATACCTCATTGTAGAGTGGCATTGTCATATATACATTACCAGATGTAAAATAGATAGCTAGTGGGAAGCAGCCACATAGCACAGGGAGATCAGCTCCGTCCTTTGTTTCCACATAGAGAAGCAGGATAGGGAGGGTGGGAGGGAGACGCAACAGGGAGGAGATAGGGGGATATATATGTATAGCTGATTCACTTTGTTATAAAGCAGAAACTAACACACCATCGTAAAGCAATTATACTCCAATAAATATGTTTAAAAAAAATACTCCAGATGAGATGAAATGGAAACCTGCAGTAATTGTAATAGGAAAGTAATGGAAAAGAAATATTTCAAATGATACTGCAAAGAATTTACACACCTTCTTCACTGAATTGTAAAGGAATACCAACAAGTGACTATTTCTTTCTATGTTAAAGGTGAATTTTTAAAAAAATTCTTTAAAACATTAACCCGGTTAAGACCCCCCAAAATTAAGAAATAGCAGATATTTAAATACTAAGAAATAGCTCATCAATTCCAAACATAATTCTCTAAATACCAAAGTGTTATAAGATGTATTTATAATATTTAAACCATCTGCTTACTTTTTTTGTTTCTATAATTTGGGTTAAAATAATCTGGTAAAACTAGACAAAAATAAGCATGGTGTTATATGGAATAAAATAATTCTTGAAATTGATATTTTCAATTCATTTACGCCAGGAATGAGCTTGTATGCAAGATGGTAATTTAATCAAGAAGCTAGAGGAATTAAAAATACATTCTTTTTTCAAATCAACTGAAAGCATCATTAATTCTAAGTATTTCCTTGATGCCTGTCACCATGGTATCAAATCACAGAACTATTAAAAGAGAAACATTAAAAGGAACTGAAACTTTGACATCTTTTTATTCCATTGTAGGTCATATCAAAGCTTAGGAACTAAAAGAAATAGTTCCAAGTTATTTATTCCGAGGTTAAAGAGGGACATTTAAAAAAATGTGTCTTTGATATATTCCTGCACATTTTAATATTGAGACTAGAGCCAGTCTCCAGGAGTGTGGATCAGGAGCTTGGGCATCTACTGAAAACTCTCTGCCTCTGGCATCAGTGAATGAAGTTCACTGCCAAACAACAAAGACAAAGGTTACAGACTTAAGTAAGATGAGAAGCAGTAAGAAGGACCAGGGTGGAGAGGGGAGATGTTAGAAAACATAATTTCTCCTCTAGGCAACACGTATAATTTTGCACCAACTTTTGAATAGTCCTTTGTGTGTTACTAAACAACATACCAGTTCTATTAAAATGGGACATTACGGAAGTGTTTCTGCCAGTCAATTCATCTTAAAGAGTCTTAGAATAAGTAGAAGTCACTTTAATGGCTTTCAAGCAGACCATTCAGAAGTAGCAAATATTCAGATCTATAAATCTATAGCCACATTTATATCTTAGTATCAATAACACAGGGATGTTTCAGGGTTCCAAGCATGGACAAAAAGACATCTGTGGTGCTTGAACAACTGGACATCTACACCAAAAAAAGTGAATATAAACCCAGCCCTTATACCTTTCACAAAAATTAGCTCAAAATGGATCACAGACCTAAAAGTAAAACACAAAACTATGAAATTCCTAGAAAATAACATAGGAGAAAATTTAGATGACCTTGGTTTTAGAGATGACTTTTTAGATACAAAAATAAAAACATTAATGATGAAAGAAAAATTGATGAACTTGACTTTATTAAAATTAAAAATGTCTGCTCTGTGAAAGACACTGGTGAGAGAATGAAAAGACAAGCCACAGAAAATATTTGCAAAACATATATTGGATAAAAGACTTGTATCTAAAATATACGAAGAACTCTGAAAATTCAACATAAGAAACAAACAACCCAATTAAAAAATGGTAAAAATTTTGAACAGACACCACATTAAAAAAGATGTGCAGATGGCAAATAAGCAAATGAAAATTTGCTCAACATATATCATAGGAAATTACAAATTAAAACAATGTGATACTACTGTACATCTATTAGAATGGCAAAATTAGAAAACACTGACAACTACAAATGCTAGTGAGGATGTAGAGCAACGGGAACTCTCATTTATTGGTTGTGAGAAAACAAAATGGTACAGCCATTCTGGAAGACAGTCTAACAGCATCTTACAAAGCTAATCATAGTCTTACCATATGATCCAGCAATTATGCTTTACCCACATGTGTTGAAAACATGTCCATACAAAAGCATGCACATGAATGTTTACAGCAACTTTGTTCATAATTTCTAAAAATTATGGAAGTAGTTATAATAATAGGTAAACAAACTCTGATTTGGAACAGTATTCAGCAATAAGAAAAAGTAAGATATCACACCACTGAAAGACATGGAGTAACCTTAAATACACACTGCTAAGTGAAAGAACCCAATCTGCAAAGGCTGCATACTATATGATTCCAACTATATGACATTCTGGAAAAGACAAATCTATAAAGACAGTAAAAATGTCAATAGTTTCCAGGGGTTCAGGCAAAGAAGTGAGGGAAGGGAGGAGAGACGAACAAGTGGAGCACAGGGATGTTTAGGGCAGTAAAACTATTCCACATGCACATTTAATATAGATACATGACATAACACATTTTCCCAAATCCATAGAAAGTATAACACAATATGATTTATGGACTGTAGTTAATAATAATGTATCAATATCGGCTCATCAACTGTGACAAATGTACCACACTCATGCAAGATATTAATAATAGGGGAAACTGCAGGAAGGGTTGTGGGCATATGGGAACTCTGTATTTTCTATACATTTTTTCTGTAAACATATAACTGTTCTAAAAAATAGAGTCTATTAATTTTTTTAAAAATTAGGAAAAATATCTGTGAACCATTTAGTCTTTAGAAAAATAGGGCTTTGCGTAATGGCATCAAGAAAAATGTGTCTTTATAATGTTAATTTTACCTGGTTCCACCAGATACTATCCCTGAACTAAAAGAGATGACTCCAAAGTCTAAAAAGAAAAGGATATGTTATATTAAGCACTAAAATATTTTAAGGATATTTAATGATATCAAAAGAATTCCTAAAAATGAAATTAATACACCAAAACGTGATACAGAGCTGTTGAGAAAAATAACATTAATTTCAAAATAGTCAATGAAAACTGTAAAATGTATCATCTGTAACCTATCAGAAAGGCAAAAAATAATAATCTGAATAAAAACGCATCTATCCAGCCTTGACAAAGACATAGTAAAATGGACATTATTTCCAAAACTGATAAAGATTAAATTGTTTCAAACTTTTTGGAGGGCAGAGAATCCATCAACATATTGAAATTTTAAATGTTTATACCAACTGATCCAGTGATTTCATCTGGAAATTTATCCTAAGAAGATAATCAAAGATAAAAAGATTTATTTCCTAGGATACTCATTCAGTCTTGCATAATAGGAAAAATTGGAAGTAGCACACATGTTCATCAAAATGAAAACTTTTAAATTCTGTTCACTCCCTACAATAGGTTACTATCAAAGTGGAGCTTCTATATGTCTCATTGACAAGGAAATATCTTGCTTAAAAATTGAGTTTGAAAAGCAGTTTGTAAAATTATACTTCTAATACAATTTATATAAAATTATATACAGGCTGCCCGCATGTATACATTTATATGTGTTTCATTGTGTGTGCGTGTGTGTGTGTGTGTGTGTGTGTGTGTGTGTGTACAAAGAGGGAGGGCTAAGAAGGAATCTTTGTTTTTTATATCTTAACTTCTTAAAAATGTGGACATAGAAAAAAAATAATTAAAACAAGTAGGGCTTCCCTGGTGGCGCAGTGGTTGAGAGTCTGCCTGCCGATGCAGGGGACACGGGTTCGTGTCCCGGTCCGGGAAGATCCCACATGCCGCAGAGCGGCTGGGCCCGGGAGCCATGGCTGTTGAGCCTGCGCATCCGGAGCCTGTGCTCCGCAACAGGAGAGGCCACAGTAGTGAGAGGCCCACGTACCGCCAAAAAAAAACCAAGTAGGCAAGCAAGCAAACAAAAACAAAACCAGAGAGCTTATCTAGGAAGACTTCCATGAGGGGAGACTTGGCTGTATGGATTAGCTTACAACACTGACTAATAGTTATCATCATAATAAACTTGTATCCATAATTCATTGTAATGGGATTTGGAATTACAAACAATCTTGCTCAATTTTTGGAAACCCAATTAAGTAACCCAGTCTTCCTTTTACTGCCCTTTGGTCATCTGTAAAGTCCTAGAAAGCCCTAACCACATGGTGGGTATACACTCCCCATTCTCCATTTCTTTCCACACTCACATTTCTTTCCACCTGAGCGGTCTTTTTAGAATAAGAATTTTTATCATATTATAAGGTGTCCCACCCTGCTCTCTGAATCACCTATTTTAAAATCCTTTAATGAATTCCCATTGCTCTTAAGATAAAGATAAAACACTTGAGGACCCTGCTTGATGGCTCTTCCCTACCCGTGCCAGCCTCACAGTGAGCTACATTCCATTCTACACTCCAGCCAGCCCTGTCTTCCTTCAGCCCCTCAGACTTGCAGGGCTCCCTTCTACCACAGACACTTTGTCCTCTTCCCCTACTTAACTCTTCCCCTACTTAACTTGTCCCCTTCCCCTCTTTAACTCCTGCTTCTCCTCCACACATCAGTTCAAGCATGGCCCTCACCAAAGGCCTCCTTGACCTCCCTGACTAGGTGAAATCTTCCATTATACTATCACATAATATCATGTACTTCTTCTGTTGCTTTTATCACAGCTGTAATGTATGATAAGTCTGATTAATGCCTCTCTCCCCTACTTCACAGCAAGCTCCAAGAGTACAGGGGGGAACACGTCTATTTTTGCCTACTATTGCATTGCCAGCCCACAGCTTGATACCCAGAAGGAACTCAATAAATCATTCACTGAATGAATCAATCAATCAATCAATCAATCAATATTAAAGCTAACAGAATTCTTAGAGGTTCATCCCTCATTAGTGAATCCAGTTTAGCACATCAGGCTGCAAGGTTTACACTGTACATTAAGTTTACAACAAGGAATCATATGAACAGACTATCACTGACCTTATAAAGAAGTATTTTTAGAACACTCCTAAAAAGAAAAAAATTTAAGAAATATTTTTAAATACCAGTAAAATATATTTTCTCTCAATATTCAACTTTTTTTGTGTGTGGGGGGAAGGGGCTCAGCATACTTGAAATTAGAAATAATGCTACAATCTATTCAACTAACTAAATTAGCATTACTGAAAATCTCTGAGATGGCTACAGAAAAAAATGATGGTGGTGTTTCTTTTTTACTGGCTGTAAGTTTGATGATCTAAGGCGGATAATCTTTTCAATACCTTTCCAGCTATTGGGTGTATAAAATACAGCAAATGAAATGACAGAAACCATCCAAAGATATTCAAGATTTCATACAATCTTTAAAGCTAATACCGTAGGTTGCTATCTTAAATTATGATAGAGACCCAAGGGAGGAAAATGAACTGACAAAGTAGGAGAAAAATCTTTTCTTCAGAAAATCTTTTGGTTGCTTTATCAAGATTGCTTTGAACTGAAATCCTCTGATATGGGCATTCATGTACAGTCTTTGAGATTAAAGATAAAATCAGGATTTCACAGACATCACCTGGAGTTTCTTGAACAGTTTCATCAGTGTCTGGTTTGTATCTTTCCTAAAGGCAAATCGGATTCTGCGAGCCATACTCTGTAATTTAGCCAATGACTACTAAAACTCAGTGACACTAAAGTAACAGCAGGATGTCTAATCATAAAATTAATTTTTGGTGAGATTAAGTGGAGCACTACCTTTAGTGTATCAAAAAAAACTCTATAAATATGGATAGAACAAGCTATGCTTTAGATCCCTTGACTGTTCGAATTAGCAGCAGAAAGATAAATATGGATTTTGGCACCCAGAAAGGGAACAGGTTTTTTGAGGAGAAGAGCTGTTATGTAAACTAAAAGGTAAAGAGGTAAGCTTAGAGACAGCAAACGATAAACCCTATTAGACGCCTCTTTACCCCAACAGTATTTTCAAAATCACTGGCCCCAGAGAAAGCAACATAAATCCAGAGTCATAGTTAACTATGAAGGGCAAATGATGATATTTTGAGAAAGGATTAAAGCTTCATAATCATTAAGAAAACACACTTTCTAGAAATCTTACCTTCTGGCACATTTCAGTATCTGGGCTGGGCTGCTTCTAACTTGATTTTACACTTGACTGGACTTCAGTGAGTCACCAGCATAGACACTGCTCAGCTCCTTCTGTCCTTTTTTTGCAAAGTTACATGCAAGCTGGTCGTCCAGGTTTTCTACTCAAGTAGTAGCTGAGTGTACACCAGTGTAAGGAAGACATAAAATGAAAATATTCCTTTCTGGTTAAGAGGGGAAAAGTGGGGCATGTACTGGCATAAAAGAACTCTATACTAGAATAGAAATGCATTGAAGAGGGAGAAGTATTTATTCCCTTAGCATAGTCTTCTGTCATTGATTGGAGAGAGATTATTTTTAAGCTCCGTGAAGATTACCTATACTTCTAATTAGGTCATGTTTAGCGTTCAAGCAAACAATTCCAGAAGAAAAGGTTTTTTGCCTTCTATGTAGGAGAGCGGAACATAATGACTAGTTCAATATATGCTCATAGTTCAAAACAAGATAACAGTACATTTAAGAAAGAATAACCATAGCAACCTGCTGGCAGGATTTACATATTTTATGTGAAGGAGTTTGCAAACTGCAGAGCACGTCTACATGTGAAGATGTGAAGTTTTCTGAGTTTTGCTTAACTTAGTAGATAACCACTTCTTTTTTAGTAAAAGGGATAGAGATGATAACAGATGAGCACAGTTACTTTTATGGGCATTTCTTTTCTGAGTACTTGCAGGTTTTTTGTTTGTTTATTTTAATAAACAATATCATACCTACTGACTGGAATTTCCCTGGAATTTACACAAATCCTCAACACATTTTCTGGGTTAAAAATTACCCAGATATTTCAGAATAATGAAGAAAACACAAGTTAGGTGAGAACAAGTGTCTCCTGACACTGCAGTTCTTTCTGTTTCTGCATCTTAGAAATAAAGATTGGGTTCTCTTTTCACCTACAGTGTATACACAAGGAAACATTCTCTGTTTTAAAAAGGCTCCTGGGCATTAGTGTTCTACTATTTCTCTCTGAATCCTGCTCTCTCATAGAAAGCTGATGGGGTTATTTTATGCACTCAAATATACCTTTACTATCATTGAAAAGATACAATGAGTTGAAAATGTACAGTTAAGAAATACCAGTCATTTGAATTGGATGCTATCAGATATTTGGGATTATAAAATGTTTTAAACCTTCAAGATGTAAATATGGCCAAAATGCATCCAATGTCATACCCTTATACTCAAAAATTATACATCAAGAAGTTAATCTTATCGGAATAATTAGAAATGGGTTCAATATTTTGCATATGATATTATTAATTATTTATTATAGCATAATTTGAAAACTGGAAAAAGTGTAAAATAATCTAAAGACACCGAAACAGCAGGTTGGCTGAATAATAGGTAACAATAGGACTCCATGTAGCTGCAAATCACAGAAAATCTGACTTGATAATGCAGACTTGATAATATGAGTTAATTTTCCTCACTTAATAAGTCTATGGTAAGTAGTGGCTCACACTGCTTTTGGTGCTCAACAACGCCACTTGGATTTTTCTGTATTTCTGATCTAACCATCCTTAGAATGTTGCCTGCATTCTCATAGTTGAAAGATGTCAGGCATAGCTCAGATATCACCTTTCAAGGTGGAAAGAAGGGGATAGCGGTCAAAAATCTCAACATATCAGTCCTTTTTATCAAAAAAGCAAAACCTTCCCAGAAATCCAGGAAGAGACTTCTCCTTAAATCCTATAGGCCTTACATAGGTTACATGCCTTCCCTAACTGGAAGACAAGTGAGAAAGCCAAGTATTTCTTTTCCGGCCTCAACTCCTGGAAGCAGAGAGAAGGAGGTGTAAATGAAAACTGAGTTAGCCAGCCAACAGTAGTGGCCACACAAATTACATCTTTGAAATAGTTACATGAGAACAGGAACTTTATCTCTTGCCTTGTGTAGCCCTGGGGTACAGTCCACTGCTTGGCACACAGTAATATTCAATGAGTGGTTGATGAATGAATGGATTGATAACTGAATGGAATACAGGCGGTCATAAAAGTATATTTTCAAGGGATATTAAGAGAACTGGAGATTGCTCCCAACAAAATATGATATGAAGAAAGCAGAATACAAACCTATATTTTCTGTGATCCCAATCCTGAGCACACACATAACAAACAAGTGTGACTACAAATTCCATACTCTTAAAGTGGTTCTCTCTTGTTAGTATTACTCTGAGTTACAACTCTGCTGTGCCTTAGTAGCTACACTGTAAAACTGGTAACATCCCAAGTTCGTTATGATAATGAAATGAAATGAGTATAATCTAAGTTGTTGTTTATCCAAAAGAATGTGCTTTCTTCCCTTTCCTATTTTTTCATTTCTTGAAATGAATTAAATGTATTAAAATTTTGTTTGAGCTTTGTTTTCCTGCCTGATTTTCTCAATTTCTGCTCCAGATACCTTAGGTGGTGCTTATAGCTACATTCTGCTGATTCTCTATTTGAGATCCATCTTGACAATGAAATGGTTAAAAAAAAAGGACCAACTGGTGAACACTGAGGACAATCTTTGTATTTCTAGGGAGCCACGCATTTCCTTTTTCTGATCGAAATAGCATTATTCCCCACTTGATAATATTTTAGTAGTGTTAGATGATTCAGACTTTTAATAAGTACAATATGTCATGCAGTCCATTAGAATGAATATAATAAAGTCCCTACTCTCCAGGGGCTCACAGTCCAGTGAAAGACAAACAGAGGTACTAAGAATTATAAGTACATGAGGCAGATGCACTGATGATACTAAAGCTACAGTGAGGGTACGGGTACAAGCATGGAGGAAGGTCACAGGATCAACTAGGGCAGGAGGGATGAAGACAGCTTTGTGGCGGAGGTGATACCAGAGCACAGTCATATTACACAAACAGGTGGACTTTGAAGGGGAGGGAAGGGAGGTAAAGCATTCAGGAACAATAAAAAGAGAACATATTTTAAAGGATTATTCATTTCTATGAAAAGAAGCCTGGGGCATTTTTTCCTTCAGTCACTTTACTCACTTCCAGATCCAGTGAGTTTCTGCTTAATAAACATCCTTCATTGTGTCAGAAAGGAAAGGTCTTAAAACCAATAACAGGATGCCTTTCCAGGTACAGATTTGTGTCTTAATGTATGCTTCTCAAAATCAGGCTGCATTTCAGAGACACTGCTTCAATTATTTTAAAAACTTGGGACACTATTACAAGGTTCATGCTTGGTGCAGAGAAATAGCTCCATATTATCTTTCATTACAGCACAACTATAATTAAAATCCGAGCTTTATCAGTGGTTTTGTAAGTCCATCCATATGATAGGTTTTAGCAGCTCATAAAATATGGAGGGATGCTTCTCTATGCAATAATATAGAATGATGTATCAGTTGCAAATACTATTTATTTTGTATGAAGTAAATTGCAAATACTATTTATTTTGTATAAAGTAAATGCAAAATCTTTCCCTTTACCAATGGAGCTCACCTTCCCTTGAGCTTCCTTCTTCCTCCCCTCATGTGGCTGACCTCCACTATCAGCAGGCATAAACCTCACCTTCTCTGGAATCCTTTGCTAACTCTGGAACCCTGGGAGAGAAGTCTTTCCTGTCGGCTTCCTTATCTTCTTATGTGCTTCATCCCAACACGTCTATTCATTGTCCCTGTCCTTTACCACACTTCCAGTGCCCATGGACTATAGACCCTCAAGAAGGCTCAGTACAAGGTTGTAGTTAAAAGCAAGGGCTCCAGAGTGGGGTGACTTGGGATCAAATCCCAGCTCTGTCACTCAGTAGCTCTATGATTGTATGTACTTAACCTGTTTATTCCTCAGTTTCCTCATTTGTAAAATGGGAAACATAACAATATTTATTTCATAGAGCTGTTATGAAGATAAAATAATATCATATTTTAAAGCATTTATTCTAGGGCTTGACCCATAGTAAGTACTATACAAGTTTAGCTATTATTTTTATTATTTAAATCATTAGTGTTTGCCCAGGACTAACATCATTCCTGGCCCCGAACTGGTAATAAATCTGTGTTGAATAAAGGAATGGAAAAACATTATGGACCAGACTTTCTCCTCCCATCTCATTCTTCCTGCTCTTCCTGCCTCCTTCATTCCTTCTTCCCAGGCGTCAGTCTCTTTTCCTTCTCTCTTATTCTTTCTCCCTCTCTCACTCACATTTCAGATATCCAGTCAATAGTCCAAGATATTATAAAACCCTTGGATTAGAAACTATGAAATTTCACACACCTCATTTGCTGCACTGAAAGGTCAGGCTTGATTAAAAATATCTAAATCTATTTCTCCCGAAGTACTATCCTTTAGAAATAACACAAAATAGTTCAGACAGCTATACAGCAAGGTAAGTGAAGATTACAGTCTTCTCAGAAGAACTGGGGCAATCCTCAAAACCCGTCTTTCATGTATATAATGCTCAATATGTGTTAGCCTAGAGTATCTATAACGTTCTAGACGATCACAGGGGTTTTTACTATACACGGATGGGGAGGCCCAAATTCTAAGTGAAGACTAATGCAAAAAAGTATACAAAGGTGCTCCTGGAGGAGAAAGGACAGTCAACATGAAAAGGAGTGCTGGCATGCATAGGAAGAATTTTGCGCACTTCCCTGGTGGTCCAGTGGTTAAGACTCCGTGCTTCCATTGCAGGGGGCACAGGTTCAATCCCTGGTCTAGGTACTAAGATCCTGCATGCCGCACGGCATGGCCAAAAAATAAATAAGTAAATAAAAATACAAATCGATGCAAAAAAAATCCATGAAGAACAAAAAAATCAAAATTAAAAAAAAGAAGAAGAATTTTGCCTATATTTTAGCAGAACTTGAGGCTGTAGAAAAAGGTCCAAATGCCTTCACTCCTGAGGTAAGATTGAAGCTCTCCTCTCATATTCCCTGGCATTCTCTAGCTCATCCACTAAAAGGAACAAAAATGAACAAACACTAAAAGGAACAAAGGGAGCACCGATCGGTAAATGGTTCACTGTGACCAGGGGAGGTTGGAAATAACTTTTGTTTGGGTCTTCAAGAATATGTGTCAGGTTCTTAGATTAAAAAAGTTGAAAAGGGTAATTTTGGGAGAGGAGGTAATACATGCAAAAGCATCAAGTAGCATAGAAGGCTGAGAAATCTGTAAGGCACTAGATATGTCTGGAGCACGTGGAATGAGTGAAAAACAGGGGGAAATAATCTTGGAGAAAAGACTTGACACTTACATTTGCAGGACCCAGAGTAAAAATATAAATGAAGCCTGTATACCATATGTCTAAATATTTAAAATGTGTAAGTCAAGATAACCCAATGTTAAATAGAATATGCTAGCCTCCTACGTTTACAAATAGATAGTTTTAACAACATGAAGGCCAGAATGAAATCTAGACTTCTTGTATTTCTTGAGGTTTCACATCAGAGCCTGGTGGTGTGTGGGAGACAGCCGCCATACTTTGGTCAGTCCCACCTCTCTCCCCACCCTTAGCTCTTTCCCTTAATGTGAGGGGATTCTCACACACATGAATTGGGACACTCCAGCCTGTGTGATCAAGTTCCATCCATGCTCACTGGAACAGTGGTCATCCCTCATGCCAACAGGAAAGCACATTGACAAAGAGCCTACTCTTGGAAGGGCAGACATATTGAGGAGGCCCAGGGATACCCTGGAAGCAGGCTCAATGTCAATTTCGAGGGAAATTATGGGGCCCTGAGTACCTCACTCATGGTCTAAAAGAAGGAGGCGCAGCTCCAGGGTGGGCACCAATTCTTGGGCCCACAGACAACATATGCTGTGGAGAATTGTCTGGAGAAAGACCACAGGGGGTCCAGCCAAACACAGGACTGACAAGAGTTGCTGCTGCTTGAGTCTCAAGACAGTCCTACCGTAGAAGGAAGGAAGGAGAAAGGTCATAAAGGGTTTTATACCTTTTATCCTCAGCTCATTATCCTATAGGTAATATGGTGACATGGAAGGAAGTCACATGATCAGACAGGCCTTGATGGAAGGAGTGTAGACTTGCTAACTCAAGGATCCATAGCTTTGCCTGTGCTACGTTATGTCTTCTTTTTTCCCTTCCCCCTTCCTCCTATGAAGCTTTTATTGAGCCCCAGGATCAGGAAACTTAAATCACTTCTTCCTCTACCTTCCCAGAGAACTCTTCATAATTCTGTTTGGAATATAGAGGCAAGTTAGCGGTATAGATATCTGCTTTCCTCCATAGACTGTGAAATGCTTTATAACTGAGATCTCCTATGTATAAAGTCAACTATTTGTAAGATGGGATTCTCTTTGTGAGCTGAATCTATTACTTGCCATATTATTAAGAAATGATAATATTATTGAAATAAATTTCATGCCACTGCTCTAGAGCAATAATTAAGAATAAACCTAGTCATATCTATTTCTCCTTGGAATTAAAAAAATACAATGAAACGTATGTGGGAACAGTCTATACTTCACATCTGAGTTATATTAGGGTGTGAGGTCATGGAAGGCCACCTATTTATTATCTACTGCTATTTGAAAAATTACCCCACAACACAGTAACTTAAAGTAAAAACATTTGTTATCTTTTAGTTCTATGGGTTAGTAATGCAGGCACAGCTTACGTGGATGCTTTAGCTCAAGATCTCTCATAAGGTTACAACCGAACTGTCCACTGGAGCTGTGACCTCATTTGGAGGCTAGACTAGGAGAAAATATGCTTCTGAGATCACTCACATGGCAGGTTTCTTGATAACTATTGGACCTATAACCTCAGTTCATCATAGCTATAGCTTTGGCCAGAGATTTCCATTTCCATCAGTTCCTTGCCATGTGAGCACCTCCATAGGGCAGCTTACAACATAGCAGTTGGCTTCTCTCAGAGAGAATGAGTAAGAGCTCAAGAGTGAACACGTAAGATGAAAGTCATTGTCCTTTTATAACCTAACCCTAGAAGTGATACCCCGTCACTTTTACTGCATTCCATTCATTTGAAGGGAGTCACTAGGTCCAGCCCACACTCTAGGAAAGGGTATTACACAAGAGCATGAATACCAGGAAGCAGGATCAATGGGGTACCATCTTAGAGGCTTCCTACAACAGACCATATGCAGATAACAATTACAATCAAACACCCTTCTTTATATGTATAACACAGAACACACAGACACACGTGTCTGTGTATACAACAATGAATGAACAAGTGTTAGGATAATAATGTTCATGTATCCTTGATTTAAAATGGTTTTGAATTAACTGTTAGTGACTGCAGTGAACAATGTAATGATTATTTTTTTACTAATAAAGAAATCACAAAGAAATTCCCATAAATATTTTGGGGTTGAATTAGTTTCCTACAGCTGCTGTTAATTTCCTCAGACTGCAAATCATCACAAATTTGACAGCTTAAAACAACACAAATTTTTTATCTTATGGTTCTAGAAGCAAGAAGCTCAAAATCAGTTTTTGTGGACTAAAATCAAGGTGTCAGCAAGGTTGGTTCTTTCTAGAAGTTTTAGGGGAGAATCTGTTTCCTTGCCTTTTCTAACTTCTAGGGGCTGCCTGCATTACTTAGCTCATGGCCCCATCTTCCATCTTCACCACCAGCAGCACAGTATTGTCCAATATCTTTTTTAAACTCTGAAACTCTTGCCTCTTACAGGGACCCTTGTGATTACATTGGACCCACCTGGACAATCCAAGATAATCTTCCCATTTCAAAATCCTTAACTTGATCGCATATGCAAACTTCATCCAAAGTAACATACTTTCAGGTCCCTAGGATTAGGACATGGACCATCTTTGAAGGGTTAGGATGTGGACATCTTTGGGAAGAATTAGGTCATAGATATCTTGGTGGGGGAGCACTCAATGATCGGTATAAATAACCAAAATAATACTCTTTGTGAATGTAAAAGTCACCTACTCTTTGGCCATGCAATTTAAATGAAAATAAAAAGATCAAATTACATCAAACTGTTTAGAACTGTCCCTAATCTTCTGAAGTGAGCACACCTTGGGATTATACTCGATAAACTGTTGAGACCTACTGTTAGGTTTCACATGAGGACTCTTTATATTAGGTCTTTGACAGATCCTACGTAAATCCTGTGATTAGTCCATGAAAACTAAAATAGAAGCTGCAAAGCGGAATAAAAGCAGGTGTATGTGTGTGTGTGTGTGTGTGTGTGTGTGTGTGGTCTGTCTGCCTTCTGTATATATCTGTGTACATGCTTACACATGTATTCATGCTAGGGATAAAGGAGTGTTGACACCATGTAATGGATAAATTGGTTAAGAATCAAAACACCATGTTCTTCATATTTTATTGTAAAATGTCCTCTGTGAGATAGCACACTGCAAAGGATATCAACTATCTAATTTGATTAAAACACCATATTAAGCTAGGTAATGGAATTATGTATTGTTGCCATGTAAAATTACATTAATTTTTATAGTGCTATAATTTTTATTGCATGACCATCACATACTCTATGGAAATCTAGCATTTACACAGAACTTGACTTAAATTTTAAATTCGAAGTCTAAAATTTTTATTAGTTCATTTTGTAATTCCCTGAGGTAGCTAGGCATTTCCTTTCAATTAAATAAAACCTATTATAATACAGCACAGTTATCTTTTATATCAATGATAAATTTAGCATTGTCTGATAAAGGAACAAATTTCCTAGCATATATTGTTTTGTTTCCTAAAGTGTCATACTTGAATGTACTTGAATGTATCAATTGCTGTGAGCCTAAGGACCAGTCCTAGACAAACTGTAAAGTAAATAAAATTTACCTTTTCCCTTTTATTGTTCTATCATGGGACACATCATATACACCATCCTCAACCTTCCTCATAGCACCCCCTTTCTTTTAATGTTCAACATCATCATCAAATTTAGCTACTCTGGCTTCTAGTCTTGGAGCTCACTTCTGTAACACAGTTAAACACACCTATCCACATAAGATAGAAGTAAACCAACTGCAAAATTTGGCCAATGCTGAATGAGGGCTGTTAAGATTCAATATTTGGTCAAGATAAAAAAAGACCAAAATGAATATTTTAACTCTATAGTGAATGTATGTGATACAGTAATAAATCTGAGGTTTTATTAAGCAATTTAGCAATTTAATATAATTTTATTACTAAAATTTTTAATGGTAAGTTAAAAGTTCAACATTATAATCCAGGAAGGATAATTTCTTAGCATAGAGAGTTACCACATTGCTCCTGAGATCACCCAATTTCACATCTGTAATCCTAAACAGATTCTCACTTTGCAGTGAAAAAAAAATAAATAAATAAATAAAAGATATTTAGAGCATACCTCAATTTTCTCTATAACTGTGTTCTTTTCTTCATACCTTTTTATATTCCTTATAATATCTGGATTGAAGAGAATTAATCACAAATCTTCTATGTGATTTGGAAGGCTTCCCTCCTTGTGAAATGTTGAAGTGCAAAGTTGATATTCTCTGTCATATTTGCTTAAAAGAGGTAAAGACTTTCAAAGTGAAATCTTCACGTTTAATTTTTTAAAAATTAGAATTATGAAATCACATATATTGAAATCTCTATATTCTGCCTTTTACTATTTTTAAAATTATATAAACATCTGTGGGCTCAAAAAGAATATAATGTATTCCTAAGCTAATTAATTAATGCAATTACTCCTAATAGACCTGTTATATTTCAATGTACTTCCAAATTTATTTGGAAATTTTTAATAAATATTTTTGTTAATAAAATTAGAAACCTTCACAAGTTGCCTTATTGTAGCATTTTATGCTTACACTAATATACACGTATACTTCAAAGTATAAATCACATGAGACTTTTCAGTCTAAGTTAGCTCTAAAATATTTACCTGTTTTTAAAAATGAATGTTCAGCTACAAAAAAATCCTCTTAGAACAAATAATGAATTCAGCAATGTTGCATGATACAAAATCAACACTCAAAAAGCAATTGCATTTCTACACACTAGCAATGAATAATCTGAAAGGAAAATTAAGAAAACAATTCAATTTACAATAGACCAAAAAGAATAAAACACTTAGCAATAAGTTTAACCAACAAGGCAAAAGACTTGTACACTGGAAACTACAAAACACTAAAAGAAATTAAAGAAGACACATCATGTGGGCTTCCCTGGTGGCACAGTGGTTGAGAGTCCACCTGCCGATGCAGGGGACATGGGTTTGTGCCCCGGTCCGGGAAGATCCCACATGCCACAGAGCGGCTGGGCCCGTGAGCCATGGCCGCTGAGCCTGTGCGTCCGGAGCCTGTGCTCTGCAACGGGAGAGGCCACAACAGTGAGAGGCCCACATACCGCAAAAAAAAAAAGAAGACACATCATGTGTGTATGATTGGAAGACTTAATATTATTAAAATGTCAATACTACCCAAAGTGATCTACAGATTAATGCAATCTCTATCAAAATCCCAATGTCATTTTTTGTAGAAATAGACAATTCCATTTTAAATTCATATGGAATCTTAAGAAATTCTGAATAGTCAAAACAGTTTTGAAAAAGAAATAGTTGGAAGTCTCACACATCCCAACTTTAAAACTTATTACAAAGCTACAGTAATCAAAACAGAGTGGTAACGGCATAAAGCAAGATATATAGAATGATGGAATATAATAGAGAGCTCAGAAATAAACCTATATGGTCAAGTGTTTTTTGACAAATGTGCCAAGATTATACAATGGAGAGAGGACAGTCTTTTTAACAAATAGTATTGAGAAAACTAGATATCCATATGCGAAAGAATAAAGAATGAAGAAAACTGGATATCAATATTCATATGCAAAACAATTAATAAAGAATGCAAGAATGAGAATTAAGTTGAACACTTGTATTGCATCATATGCAAAGATTAACACATAATTGATCAAAGACCTAAACATAAGAGTGAAAACTATAAAACTCTTAGAGGAAAACATAGAGGAAAAGCTTCATGACATGGAATTTGGCAATGATTTCATGGATATGACACTAAAATCATAGGCAACAATGAAAACAAAAAATAAATAAGCTGGACTACATCAAACTTTAAAACTTCTGTGCATCAAGAGACACAATCAACAAAATAAAAAGGCAACCCACAGAATGGGAAATAATATTTATATATCATATATCTAATAAGGAGTTAATATCCAGAATATGTAAAGAACTCTTATAAATCAACAACAGAAAAACAATCAACCTGATTAAAAATGGGCAAAGGACTTGAAAAGACATTTCTCCAAAGAAGATATATAAATGGCCAACAAGCAGAAGAAAAAATGCTCAACATCAATAGTCATTAGAGAAATGCAAATCAAAACTATAATAAGATACTACATCACACACATTAGGATGGCTACTATATTAAAAGAAAAAGAAAACAGAAAATAACAACCATTGGCAAGGATATGGAGAAATTGGAACCTTGTGTATTGTTAGATTAGAATGTAAAATGATGCAGTGGCTACAGAAAACAATGTGGCAGTTCATCAAAAATTTAAAAATAGAATTACCATATGATTCAGCAATTCCACTTCTGGGTGTACACCCAAAAGAATTCAAAGCAGTGAGTTTTTCAAAGAGATATTTTTACATGCATGTTCATAGCAGCATTATTCACAACAGCTAAAATGTGAAGCAACCCAAGTGTCCAGCCACAGAAGAATGGATAAATAAAATGTGGTAAAACATATAATGTAATATAATTAAACCTAAAAAAAGGAAGGAAATTCTTTCACATGCTACAATATGGATGAACCTTGAGGACATTATGCTAAATGAAATAAGCCATTCAAAAAAAACCCTGCAAATACTGTCATTCTATTTACATGAGGTACCTAGAGTAGTCAAATTCTTTGAGACAAAAGTAGAATGGTGGTTGCCAGAGACAAGGGGAAGAGAAGATAAGGAGTTGTTTAATGAGTATGGAGTTTCAGTTTTGCAAGATGAAAAGCGTTCTGGAGATTGGTTGCTGCTATGATCTGAAATTCCTATGTTGAAACCTGATGCTTAATGCGATAATATTAGGAGGTAGAACTTTGGGAAGCATAATTAGGTCATAAGCGTGGAGGCCATATGAATGGATTAGTGCTCTTCTAAAAGAGGACCAAGAGAGCCATTCTGCTCCTTTCACCATGTGAGGACAGAGCACAAAGGCACAAAGGCAGTCTATGAACCAGGAAGTGGGTCCTCATAAGACATTGAATCTGCCTGTCGTTTGATCTTGTACTTCCCAGCCTCCAGAACTGTGAGAAATAAATTTCTGTTGTTTCTTAGTCACTCAGCCTATGATATTTTGTTATAGCAGCCCAAATGGACTAAGGTAGTTGTACAACAATGTAAGTGTACTTAACATTACTGAACTGTACACGTAATGGTTAAGACAGTAAATTTTATGTTACGTATATTTTACTGCAATTAAAAACTTAAAATAATAAACATATGTTCAGATTTTCATAATCAAAACAAATGGCATACTTTGTATTACTGTTAAATTGATTAGGTGTACCATAATATGATGATAATCCAAGTAATTCCACACAAGTTCAAGGTTGCCAGAAATGACACAGAAATGGCATTCAGCAAATTAATCTTCCTGAGCCTGATGCTAAAACCAAACAGCAGGTGTAGTCTAAATTTCAAGGCCTATGCCAAATCTCAGTACAAGCTGAAATGAAGACTCTTACAAGAGTCTTGCCAACTGTGAAAATTTCAGAAACTTTGGCAGACAGGTTGAGAACAAATTTTTGGTCAAGCAACCCTATTTGCCTTCCTTCAACCTACATAGATCTTACTATTTAGATGAGTGCTCATTCCCTTAATCACAGAATCAGATCCATAGGTTTGTACTGTCCCTAAAACTTAAATAAACCTCCTTATTTTAAGTTGGTCCTAAGAAAGGCCATTAAGGTTTATGGAAGGAAAGAGAGTTGGTCCTCTGAGTGGGTATATCGTGGCCCTTTCCCATCTCGGCAGTGTTAGAGGAGCTTTCTACAGTGTACATAGTCTTTAAATAGGCTTTAAATATATATTAGGCTTTAAATATATATTAAATAACACATTTATTGACTGTACCTTTTGAATCCTAAAAAATAACAAGTTGAGCTTCTGGGCTGGGATTTTAATTGTCATCATATTGTTTCAACTATTACTGAGTCAGATTACTCACAACATCATAGTCAAATCTTAGTTAAATGGTTTGGGTGTGCTTGGAAAGGACTTTGCATTGCTCCAAACCATCTTAGTTTCCCTGCCAATAATCATGAGCATTCAAAGGTTAGAGGCTGATTCACTCATATAAAGTACCATTAAAAAAAGATGCTTACTAAGTATTTTTCATCAAGCTGCTGATGAAAACTTCTGGAGCTAAGAATAATCAGGTGAGATAATCCCAAATGGTGGATACAACTTCCCCTCCAAGGTTAAATGAGGAAAAGTATAACATGGTGAGATTTGGTTTTCAGGCAGAGAATGGTCTCAATTCATCATAATTTCTTCCTTGAACATTGCAATATAAAGTTTATTATAAACTATAGCTCTGTACAGCTGAAAAACATCTATTTTTACTAAACACCAAAAATATCACCAAATGATATTCATGAGATAAACCTAAATATATCAAATTGTCAGAACAGATAAGGACAAAGAAGCACTTTTCTCCCAGCCTACAAAGCAAGAATACTGATCACTGCTAAGTCATAGTTGGGAAAAGTGCTGACACTAAATTCCAATTCCTGCTGGAAATATTTATGACCCACAATGTGGGAAAGATGCAATATTGTGACAATGGAAGAGTTACACTCCTTCCATATTTAAGCATTGACTGTAGTGAGCACAGTTCTGTGGCTTTAAATGAGTATGGTATTTTTAGGAGCATTATAATAGCAAACTATAGCTTTGCTGGCTTGTCAAAAGGAGGATCAGATTTCAGTAAGACATGGTTGGGACAAAAACAAAGGTTACACTATTTTCCTAAAGTTATAAAGAAAGTTCAAAGAAGAATACAGATTTGGTCTTGCAATAATATATTCCTTATAAATTAGTGTCAAAAAATTTCTAAAACTATACCACGGTTATTCATACACCAGTGTGGCTAGAAGTATGTAATTAAACAAAAGAATTAGGAGATTAAAATTATGCCAATGATGTTAGTAAATGTACTATCTCTTCAAAACAGAGTCGCTACTGATGGTCAATGAAAAAAATACATGAAAAAAAGCCTATTTTAAAACTCAATATAAAAAAATCAGTCGTAAAATTCAAATGAGCATTCTTAGAAAACTACCCTTCATCAACAATGGAGTTTCTGGATAGTAACTGGAAGAACATTAAAGTGTCTTAAAGAATTATTAATGTAATGGTATTTCATATGCCAGTATTATGTTTATAGCTCTGCAATTACTTTGAATTTGATAATCTATGTAACATGGTTTTGGTCAATGAGAATATAGAGTTCAAGAGAACATATTTCCCAACCATTCAGTATGTTTAGTTTATTGTCACTTCTTTACTTTCTCTTAAGTATCAAAAGTAATCTTTATTTAAAAATATGGAACATTCACTCTAAAACATAATTATAAGTAGCAAACACAAATGAATCAGAAGAAAAAGTAACATCTACTGATTGTCCAATAGCATGCCAAGGACTAGGAGTTTTCATGTGCATCGTCTTATTTAGTTGAGGATAAGTGCTACTATGCCCTTTAATGAAGGCAAAGAAACAGAGGGTCAGAAAGATCAAATAACGAGCCCAAGTTCACAATTAATAGAAGTGGGATGTGAGTAGTCGTCTTCTTTGAGTTGCCCAATTCCATGATCCCAATGCAAAATGAATGTGTCTCAGAAAACTTAAACTCAGAAAGGAAAAGATAAATCCTGTCTTTGTTGAAGTACTCCAGGAGAAAGCCAAGGTTTGTGTAATATGTAATCCCATATTATGGTATTTAATGTCACAAAATAACCATGATGTAGTCATTATTATTCCTATTTTAAATTTAATTCCTCAAGATTAAATCCTGGCTTCAAACTCAAGTCTCTCTGACAACATAAAACCACACAGAGTTCAAATCAGGTAACCTGAATACACACTTTTATGTATCTCATGCATGGTACAGACAGATGAAGCATTCCCCCTAGGGGCTTTTAATTACAACTCCAAACCAAGCCAAAGTCTCAAAAACAAAAGAACCTTATTTTGAGTCAGTGAAGAAATGGATACTGCATAACTTGAGTGTTTACCAGAAAATAAGGAAAATCTTACAGTGACAAATATTTTCTCATATTAACAAGGCATTTAGGTTCTAACATAGGCCTTGGTCCGGTGACTCAACCATGTTAGGGCTCAGCTCTGTGGTTACCTAGGCTTTTCCTTCATTCATGGTCCCTCATGTTCTCAAGATGGCTGCTTAGGTTTCCAACATCAGAGCTGTGCTTATGGCAAAATGAGAAAGGAGTTTTCTCTTTTATAGTGAGAAAGCAAAGCTTTCTTGGGCACATTCCTAGCAAACTTCTTCCTATGTCTAGTGGCCAAAACTGTGCAAGCTTTCCAGCCGTACCAGCAAGAAAGATGGGGAAACAGTGTTCAGCTTTCCAAACTCTATAGAAAAGACAAAAAGAAGTGTAGGCAGAGGGAAAGAGGCATTGTGTCAACCAACTACAGTGTCTGCCTCAAGAACTACAAGGGAGGTTTTTTAAATGCTTCAGATTAAAAGATACTTGCAATTTTGTTTATCCTCAAAATCAGCTCACAGAAAGCTAAAACAACCTCATCAACTTTTTTTTGTCGATCTGCTCATAACATGAAACTTCTGAAGAAATATATAAAACCAACGAAAAGAATAATTCGATCTCCACCTAAGAAAAAAATCAAGTTGATCTTTGCCAGAAACTATTAGGGAAATATCTGTGGCGGAGTCCACTACTAGCATACTCACTATCTTTTCTCCACTTCTTCTTTACTAAGAGAATCACCTTCCTTAGCATCCAGGAATGACCTCACGACACATTTCAAACCCATACAATGTAAATTGGTGGAAGGAGTTTTAAGAAAGTTCCTCAAAAGAAAACAACCGATTCAGCTGATGTGTCCCATTTTTGCCCTTCGTCTTCCTTTTACTTACAGATTGAAATGCAAACCTGGTGGCTGAACTCCAGCAGACAATTTGCAAACTTGAACAGTACCATACTCTAAGAAGAGAGTTTGAGAAAGCTCAGAGGGGTCTGAATTCTGGGGACACAATAGGGCCTCCATAACATTCTAGACTGCCTCCATCGAGACTCTTTCTCGCAAATGAAAGAGAACCCCTTAATTTGTTTAACCCAGAGTTTTTTCAGTTCTGTTAGTCAGATTATGAACTGCTATTAATTGGAAATAAAATAAAGATAGCATAACAAATCTAAATGAATCAGTTTACATAAAAATGGGAACCACAAAAATGTTAAAAATCAATAGTCCCTTTTATAGATCACATGCCAATTAGTGAAACTATTTTTATTAATTTGTAAGTATCTTGCCCATAAGTAGCACATATGCACATATTAAGCCCATCTCTCTAATATTTTTATATACATTTAAAACACATATACATATATTTATGCACATTGATATATATGTACATAGAAAGTTTGTGTGTGTCTGTGTGTGTGTGTGTGTGTATGCACTCGCACATATGCCTATAAATATAATATATATACACAGAACACAACATTCAGTTGGTAAATAGGAGTTTATGTTATGGCTCAAAATAAGTTAATTCAAGTCTTATATAAAGAGATAACTAGGGCTTCCCTGGTGGCACAGTGGTTGAGAGTCCGCCTGCCGATGCAGGGGACATGGGTTCGTGCCCCGGTCTGGGAAGATCCCACATGCCGCAGGGCGGCTGGGCCCGTGAGCCATGGCTGCTGAGCCTGCATGTTCGGAGCCTGTGCTCCGCAACGGGAGAGGCCACAACAGTGAGAGGCCCGCATACCACAAAAGAAAAAAGAGATAACTAGAGGGTCATCTGCATAATATTGGTAATAGTATTTTCTGGGAGGTTTTTTTTTTTTTTTTTTTTTCCGGTACATGGGCCTCTCACTGTTGTGGCCTCTCCCATTGCAGAGCACAGGCTCCAGACGCGCAGGCTCAGCGGCCATGGCTCACGAGCCCAGCCGCTCCGCAGCATGTGGGATCTTCCCGGACCGGGGCACGAACCCGCATCCCCTGCATCGGCAGGTGGACTCTCAACCACTGTGCCACCAGGGACACCCTGGGAGGTTACATTTGAATAACTATTTTATTATTATTCTTAAATGTTTCTGTATTGCTTATCTATTCTTTTAATAATGAGCTTGTATCTTTTTCTTACAAAAAGAATGAAATCATTCTTTAGAAAAAAAGAAGTTAGAATTTATTGTTGCTAATTTATTAAAACTAAAATACACTGGCAAATGTTTTTACTATGTGAGGAAATATTATAATAATTTTGAACTGTTTTTTTTCCCAATAATATAAATTTTATTATTATTGTTTTTAACATCTTTATTGGGGTTGAACTGTTTTTTCAAGCACAATTCTTTGCAGTCATGGTATCTAACATATAGAATTTATTTGTGGTTACAAAGCAGTTGTAGCATAATGAATTACAGTTAAATCTATATATATATTTTGTTTGTTTGTTCTTTTTTTTTTAACATCTTTATTGGGGTATAATTGCTTTACAATGGTGTGTTAGTTTCTGCTTTATAACAAAGTGAATCAGTTATACATATACATATGTTCCCATATGTCTTCCCTCTTGCGTCTCCCTCCCTCCCACCCTCCCTATCCCACCCCTCCAGGCTGTCACAAAGCACCGAGCCAATATCCCTGTGCCATGCGGCTGCTTCCCACTAGCTTTCTACCTTACGTTTGTTAGGGTGTATATGTCCATGACTCTTCCTTTTGCTTAGATGTATTTTTTTAATGCAATGAACTCATTTTACAGCCTGTTTCTGTAGGAAGATCACTGATAGAAAATTGAAATATTTATTCTTGGGTTCAAACAATGAAACTCAGAAATGTATTTTACTTTATTTTATAAGACAGTCATAGAAAATATTTTAAATAACATATGTCAGGTAAATAACTAGAATATACATAGCTATATGCCTTTAGAGGTCAAAGCCTTTTATCTGTTTTCCTTATTGCCTAAAAGTTATTCCTTGGAAGTAAGTTTAAAAAGTCAACTATTGCAGTCCCTTAAATCAGACATGCAAGAAAATGGTGCCCAGTTGTATGAGTTAATGTGTCCTCTTCAACACTTGTTACTTCTGTTCCTGAAAGGATTAGATTCTCTATGTCACTTCTCACCAGAAATAAAAGAGCAAAACTGAAGAACAAACATGAAAGATGAAGTACAAAGAGAGGTGACTTATCCTAAGTCACACAATGATAACTGATTTATTCATTAAGCATCCACTGTGCATCAACTATATTCTAGCTGTCAAGGACACAAAGTTGATGAAGGGAATATTTGAAGATATTTTGTACTATGGCCATTATAGCAGCCTTTCAACTCTATCATCTTAGGTCATTTATGTCTATCACCAAATTAAAGATTCAAAACAACCTCTAGAGGACACCTAGTACAAGCTTATTTTTTTTTATAGCTTATTTCACTGGGTAGCAAGAAAGCAGACCTATTTTTTATAAGGTAGTCATTTAAAATTACACCTGAAAAAAGAGTCACACACGTGAAGAGAAAGGTATAGTAAATACTAAGCACACATGGAGGAAACAGCATGTGTGGTTCTTGGAACCGAAGAAAGGCCAGAGTGACTGGAGTATATTGATGCCAAAGACGAGAAGTATGAGTTGAGGTCAGAAAGTAAGCCAGGACCAGAACAGGCAGATTCCTGGGGTCTATGGTTAGGAGATTGGATTTAATTTTAAATTAACAAACAAATTAGAGAAGAGATTTGATAATAAAACCTTCAGGAATGACTTCATACATTTGGTACAGAGGAGAAGGAAAAGGAATGAGCAAGGTTGGGTACTATGAAGATAACCAAGACAGGACTATGTCACAGAAGCCAAAGACGGAGAGAGTTCTGGGGAGGGTGGGGGGAACTGATCAATACTGCCAAACATTACAGGCACAACATGGAGGTTATTCCATTTGTCCATTAGATGAGAACAGTTTCAATAAAATATTGAAAAGGCAGAAGCCAGATTGTGGGGGAGTAAAAAATAATTGATTACTGAGAGAATTCAGGAAACTCAATTTTGTAAGTGAAGGGAATAAGAGAAGTCAGTGAAGACAGACCACTCATATGGAAGTAATAATGGTGAAAAAAAATTGTTGGAATGTGGAAATTCTGGTTTCAATGCAGGTAGAGGCAAAGAGCCAGTGGAACAGGGAGAAACTAGTGAACAAGATCAGAGAGAAGGCAGGAGGGGATGGGATCTGAATCAGAGGTGAAAGAGTTGCCCTAGGCAAAGGGTCAAGCAAAGAAGAGATCAATGGCCATTTTTATTGGATTAGAAAAAGCTAGTACAATCCATAAGTGATGGTCCCTCAGCAGGATAAAGGGTATCAAATAAAGCAACAGTGAGTGTATGGCTTGGGGACTTGAGGAAAAAGTAAAATTGGGAGAACATACTCTGTTAAATGTCAAAGGCATCCTCAAAAGATGAAAAACAGCAATCAAGTCATAGTAAGGGTCTCATTAAGGTTGGATAGCATTAATCACACAACAGAAGAAAAAGGCCCAAACGTAACTAGGAGTATCTTTACCTCTCTCCAACTGTAATGGAGATAAATCTGTTACTGAGCATCTACTCTAGATGGTATTGAAAATAAATATAGTTTTTTTAGATAAGCCAACTCATCACATTTTCAGCTGGCCTCTGAAACAACCTTGAATTTCCCACTATCATTCTTTAATTTCGCATTATTTTCTGTGATAAAAGGATACCTCACACTAGTTAGAGACTAGATAATTTACAATTGATACCAACTCTACTGTTCACAGTACATTTTAGAATTGTGTACCTGACATTTCAATTGCCTTTCTCTGTTCAAATAAATCTGCATTATTTTATTACTAGGAGAAGGCAGGCTCAGTCATATTTAATGTGTGATAACAAGTCTCTGTAAAGTTCCTTCAAAATTCCTCTGTAAAATAATGGCCTGTATTGCCTCCCCATAGCAAATGTTTAGTGTTTGAAGTATAGAATTTCACCTACTTTCCCACTGCTTCAGTGAGATAGTGATGTCAGGCAAAAACCATGATATTCCTGTCTCCTAGTTTCCATCTTCTCTAGAATGCTGTTACTATGCTCAGACTGGAGAGAAGAGAAAAAAAAAAAACAGACATCAAAAAGCACCTCTTTTAGCCTGCATGTACCCTTCTTGCTTAAGCACTGCTCCCCTCTGGGGCTAGGGTCATGGTGGAGGGGAGGGGAAAGCACACATTTAAAAGGAACAGAGCCAGCTCAGACCCAACCCTCAGGACCTCTGCCCCAGCAACTTGGGATCTGACCCCACCCCCAAAAGAGCAGTGATGACCAATGAGCAGAGGGGAAGCCCTGCTTCACACCTGGCTCCAGCCCTAGCCCCTCCATCTCCAGTCCACTTCCTACTAAGGTGATAACTGCTAGCATACCCTGAGGAAAGAAGTGACTTGCTTCCATGTCAAATTGGGCTCTCCAACCAAAAGCACTGAGCACACATGGTCCATGCAGGAATGCTTGCACATAAGGACATCACTTCAATACTGCAATAGGTAATTGTTTCACCGAAATTCATAGAGATAAAGACATTAAGCAGACTGAGAAAGCAGAAGAACTGGTCTCAACTGAAAGAGGAAGGGAAAACCCCTGAAAAAATAATGAAACAGAGATAAACAATTTACCAGATAAAAAATTCAAAACATTAGTAAATAAGAATGCTAACTGAATTAGGAAAAGAATAGATGAACACAGTCAGTGAGAATTTTAACAAGGGACAAGAAAATATAAAGGAAACCCAATCAGAAATGAAGATTCAATAACTGACATAAAAAACACACTAGAGGGGCTTCCCTGGTGGCGCAGTGGTTGAGAGTCCGCCTGCCGATGCAGGGGACATGGGTTCGTGCCCCGGTCCGGGAAGATCTCACATGCCGCAGAGCAGCTGGGCCCGTGAGCCATGGCTGCTGGGCCTGCGCATCCAGAGCCTGTGCTCCGCAATGGGAGAGGCCACAATGGTGAGAGGCCCGCGTACCGCAAAAAAAAAAAAAAAAAAAACACTAGAAGGAATGAATAGCAGACCAAGTGATACCAAAGGACACATAAGTGATCTGGAAGATAGAATAATGAAAATCACTTAATCAGAAGAGCAAAAAGAAAAAACATTTTTTTAAATGAAAACAACTTAAGAGATTTGGGGGATAACATCAAGCATACCAACATCTGCATGATAGGAGTTCCAGAAGGAGAGGAGAAGGATAAGGGGCTTGAAATTGTATTTGATAAAATTGTGGCTGAAAACTTCCAAAACCTAAAGAAGGAAACAGATATCCACGTACAGGAAGCACAGAGTGTCCCAAACAAGATGAACCCAAACAGACCCACACCAAGACATATCATAATTAAAATAGCAAAATTTAAAGATAAAGAGAGAATTCTAAAGGGAGCAAAAGAAAAACAGAGTCATGTATGAGAGAACCTCCATAAAGCTATCAGCTGATTTTTGTGCAGAAACTTTGCAGGCCAGAAGGGATGGAAAGATATATTCAAAGGGCTGAAAGGGAGAAATATGCAAACTAAGGTATTCTACCCAACAAGACTATCACTTAGATTCAAAGGATAGATAAAGAACTTCTCAAACAAGCAAAAGCCAAAAGAGTTCATCAATACTAAACCACCCCTAAAAGAAATGTTAAAAGGTATTCTCTAAGTGGAAAAGAAGTAAGCATCTACAAGAAAGGTAAAATCCCACTAGAAAATGCAAATATATTGTAAGGGCTAAGGATCAAACCCTTAAATAAGCTAGAACAAAGATTAAAAGACAAAAATTATAAAAGCAACTATAATCACAATAAACACTTAAGGGATAAACATGTATATGTAAAATAGGATGTCAAAAACACAAAAAGTGGGGGAGGAGAGCAATAAATATAGAGCTTTTAGACTGTATTTGAAAAATGACTACCAGTTTAAAACAAGAAGATATAGTTATAGGTCAACATATATGAACTCCATGGTAATGACATATAAAAAATCTACAATAGATACACAAAAACTAAAAAGAAAGGAACACAAGCATACTACTAAAGAAAATCATTAAAACACAAAGAAAGAAATATAAAAATAAAAAGAAGAAATGAACAGAGAATAACTATAAAAACAACTGGAAAACAATTAATAAAATGGAAATAAGTACCTACCTATCAATAATTACTTTAAATGCTAATAAGCTAAATGCTCTGATCAAAAGACACAGAGTGGCTGATTGGTTAAAAAAATAAGACCCATCTATTTGCTGCCTACAAAAGACTCACTTCAGAGCTAAAGATACACACAGATTGAAAGTTAGAGGATGGAAAAAGATATTTCATGCAAATGGGAATACCAAGAAAGCGGGGGTAGCAATATTCATATCAGACAAAAAAAAAAGACTTTAAAACAAAGGTTATAACAAAGACAAAGAAGGGCATTACATAATGTAAAGGAAACAGTACAAGAAGAGGACATTATACTCATTAACATATATGCACCCAATACAGGAGCACCTAAATATAGAAAGCAAATATTAACAAACATAAAGGGAGAAACTGACAATAACACAATAATAGTATGGGGCTTTAATGCATCACTGACATCAATGGACAGATCATCCAGACACAAAATCAATAAGGCAACAGTATCTTAAATGACACAATAGACCAGTAGGACTTAAAAGAGATCTAGAGGACATTCCATCCAAAAACAGCTGAATCCACATTATTTTCAGGTGCACATGGAACATTCTCCAGGACAGATCAAATGCTAGGGCACAAAACAAGTCTCAACAAATTTAAGAGGACAGAAATCATGACAAGCATTTTTTTCAACCACAAAGGTATGAAACTACAAATCAATTACAGAAAGAAAAGTGGGAGAAGCACAAACACATAGAGACTAAACACACTACTTAAAAACCAATGGGTCAATAAAGAAGTCAAAGAGGAAATCAGAAAATACCTTGAGACAGATGAAAATGGCAACACAACACACCAAAATCTATGGGATGCAGCAAAAGCAGTTCTAAGAAGGAAGTTTAAAGTGACATAGACCTTCCTCAAGAAACAATAAAAAGGGCTTCCCTGGTGGTGCAGTGGTTGAGAGTCCGCCTGCCTATGCAGGGGACACAGGTTCGTGCCCCGGTCCAGGAAGATCCCACATGCCACAGAGTGGCTGGGCCCATGAGCCATGGCCGCGAGCCTGTGTGTCCGGAACCTGTGTTACGCAACGGGAGAGGCCACAGCAGTGAAAGGCCCAAGTACAGAAAAAAAAAAAAAGAAACAATAAAAATCTCAAAAAAACCCAACCTAAGCTACCAGCTAAAAGAACTAGAAACAGAACAAACAAAGCCCAAAGTCAGCAGAAACATAGGAACAATAGAGATCAGAGAGGAAATAATACAGACCAAAAAAAAAAAAAAATCAGTGAAACCAAGAGCTGGTTTTTTGAAAAGATATACAAAACCTTTAGCTAGGTTTATAATGAAGAAAAATTAGAGGACCCACTAAACAAAATAAATGAAAAAAGAGAAACAACTGATGCAAGAGAGATATAAAAATTAATAAGAAGGAATACTAGAGACAGTTATATGTGAACAAATTGGACAATCTAGAAGAAATGGACAAATTTATAGAAACATACAACATGCCAAGACTGAATCAGGAAGAAACAGACAATTTGAACAGACTGATCACTAGAAGTAAAATTGAATTTATAATAAAAAAAACTTCCAGCAAACAAAAGTGCAGGACCAGTCAGTTTCACATAGAAATTCTAACAAAAATATAAAGAAGAAAAAATACCTATCCTTCTCAAAATATTTCCAAAACACTGAAGTGGACAGAACACTCACAAATTCATTTTACAAGGCCACCATTATCCTGATGCCAAAACCAGACAAAGACACCACAAAAAAAGAAAATTTCAGGCCAATATCTTGATAAATATAGTTGTAAAAATTCTCAACAAAATATTAGCAAACTGAACTCAACAGTATATGAGAAGGATAATACACTATGACCAAGTGGGATTTATTCCAGGGACACAAGGATGGCTGAATATTTGCAAATCAATTAGTGTGATACACCACATAAACAACAACAACAAAAAAAAAGATAAAAATCACATGATCATACCAATAGATGTAGGAAAAGCAATGGAAAAAATTCAATATCCATTTATGATAAAAACTCTCATCAAAGTTGGCATGAAAGGAACACACTGTAAAATAATCAAGCCATTTATGACATACCCACAGCTAACATCATACTCAATGGTGAAAGCTGAAAGCCTTTCCTCTAAAATCAGGAACAAGACAAGGATGCCTGCTCCTCTCTCTACTTCTTTTTAATATATAATAGTATTGGAAGTCCTAGCCACAGTAATCAGACAAGAAAAAGAAAATAATGTATCGAATTTGGAAAGGAAAAATTAAAACAGTCACTATCTGTAGATGACATGATACTCTATATAGAGAACCCTAAAGTCTCCACACAAAACTATTAGAACTATTAAATGATTTCAACAGGGCAGCAGGATACAACATTAATATATAGAAATCTCTTGAATATCTATATACTAATAATGAAATATAAGAAAGCAAAAGTAAAAAAAAAATAATTCTTATTTAAAATTGTATCCAAAAAAATACTTGGGGATAAACTTAACCAAGGAGGTGAAAGACCTATTCTCTGAAAGCTGTAAAACACTGATGAAAGGTATTCAAGATGATAAAAAGAAAGGGAAGATATCCCATGTTCTTAGATTGGAATAATTAACGTTAAAATGTTCATACTACCCAAAGCAGTCTATATATTTAATGCAATCCCTTTCAAAACACCCACGACATTTTCCACAGAACAAGAACAATCCTAAAATTTATATGGAATCATAAAAAACCCCAAATTGCCAAAGCAATCTTGAGGAAAAACAATGCTGGAGGTACCAAGCTCCCTGACTATAGACTCTACTACAAAGCTACAGTAATAAAACAGAATGGTACTGCCACAAAAACATACACATAGATGAAAGGAACAGGCTAGAAAGCCTGGAAATAAAGCCACACACTGATGGTCAATTAATCTATGACAAAGGAGGCAAGAATATATAATGGATAAAAGACAGAGAATGCAAAAGAATGAGATTAGAACATTTCCTCACACCATGTACAAAAATAAACTCAAAATTGTTTACAGACCTAAATGTAACACCTGAAACCATAAAACTCTTAGAAGAGAACATACACAGAACACTCTTTGATATAAATCATAGGAATTTTTTTGGATCTGTCTCCTAGGACAAAAGAAATAAAAGTAAAAATAAACAAATGGGACCTAATTAAACTTAAAAGCTTTTGCACAGCAAAGGAAACCATTGACAAAATGAAAGGACAACCTATGGAAAATATTTGCAAGGGATCTATTTACTATCCAAATATATAATAGTATAATATTTACTATCCAAAATATATAAACAGCTCATACAACTCAACAATAAAAAACAAATAAACTGATTAAAAATTTGACAGAGACCTAAATAGACATTTTTCCAAAGAAGGCAAACAGATGGCTAACAGGCACATGAGAAAATGCTCACCTTGCTAATTATTAGAGAAATGCAAATCAAAACCACAATAAGATATCACCTCACACCTGTCAAAATGGCTCACCAAAAAGTCCGCAAATAACAAATGTTGGTGAATATGTAGAGAAAAGAGAACCCTAGTGCACTGTTGGTGGGACTGTAAATTAGTGCAGCCACTGTGGAAAACAGTATGGAGGTCCCTCAAAAAATTAAAAATAGAACTACCATATGATCCAGCAATTCCACTGCTGGGTATACATCCAGAAAGAACAAAAACACTAATTCAAAAATATACATGTACCCCAATGTCCATAGCAGCACTATGTACAATAGCCAAGATATGGAAGCAACCCATCAGACAAATGGATAAAAAAGATGTGGTATACATATATACAGTGGAATACTAGCCGTAAAAAAGAATGAAATTCTGCCATTTGCAGCAATGTGGATGGACCTTGAGAATATTATGCTTAGTGAAATAAGTCAGAGAAAGACAAATACTGTATGATATCACTTATATGGGGAATCTGAAAAATAAAGCATATGAATGTACATAGCAAAACAAACAGACTCACAGATATAGATAACAAACTAGTGCTTACCAGAGGGGAGACGGAAGAAAGGGCAAAACAGGAGTAGGGGATCAGGAGATAGAAACTACTATGCATAAAATAGATAAAAAAAACACGGATATATTTTTATCCTTGTACAGCACAGGGAATTATAGCCATTGTTCTGTAATGACTTTATATGGAGTATAATATATAAAAATACAGAATCTCTATGCTGAACACCTGAAACTAAAATAATATTGTATATCAACTATACTTCAAAAACAAGATTTAAAAAGCAGCTCTTTTAGTACCTTCAATTCTGCAGGCTCAATCAATCTCATGGGAATTCACTATACGGCTATTTTGTTTCAGTTCAATATGGATAAATTTCATGATTTTGTTTTGATCATGAGTTTCTTAAGATGCAGTTTGGTATGATAAATAAATGCTGCAGACTTACGGTGCTAAGTGCTTTCAAACAAGACTTTACAATTCACACATTCAGTACTTTTCCTCTAATCAACATATCAGAAGCAAGAATCCTTTAGAACTCTCTGAAATGACTGAAGTTCTCAGCCTTGTTTTTTTCAGTGTGTTCCTCTTGTGTGCATCTTCTTATAGCTGTCACTGACTCACTGCCAAAGAAAGTGGGGCAGTACAGGCCAAAGGTTAGGTATTTGGGCTTTCAAGTCAGAATCCTGTGGGTATAAGCCACATTTGTGCAAGTTACTTTACCTCTCTGAGCCTTGATCTCCTCATCTATCAAATGAGAAGGAAATATTGCTTATGTTGCAGTTATGTTAAGGAGTAAATGAGTTAAGACATGTAAAACATTTAACACAGGACACAGTACACACTAAATCTTAACTAATGGCATTAGTTACTACTCTATTTAGGCATCCCCTCTTATTGCCATTTCCTTAATATTCTCTCTAAGCCTCAAAATACCTACACTGCTCCCTCCAGAAGCTACAACATTATTATGGTATTGAATAAATGAATCTGTTTTTCACACTGCCAGGAGCAGCATAGCTCTCCCAAAATAATCTTACACAAAGGACCATGAATTTCCACAAACTGAAATATATGATGAAGCATAAGGTAATCCAACAAAGATTCCCTTAGTTATATCAAGCTCTCAAATTAAAAAAAAAATCCTAAATTTTTGAATGAAAATCTATTTTCTAGGCCAAAAATTGAATTTACAAAGGTAAAGTACACCTGGCACTTGAATATACGGTGAGAAAGATTTAACCAGAGAACAACGAAATAAAGGCTAATTCAGGGAGTTACATTTTTAACTTCTTAGATTTTAGTCATGCTGCTATCTGCTTTTTCATTTTAGTATCTCTGAATTTAAGCCTGTCAACCTCAAATGCATATTTTCTCTTTTATGCACAGCCCTTAGCTCAACAGAGTAATGAATATAAACAATAATCTATTAATGCAAATATTCCAAGACTCTACTTCCTCTTGGCATTAGAATCCTTAACAGAATATCAGTATTTAATTACTATTTAAGTGAAATTGTCATATGACATTTAAATATATTAGAAAGAATAAAAATGCATAAATCCATGCTTTAGAAAAGAAAAATAAAACTACATAGAGAAAGAGACCTCAATAGTGCCACCATTAACCGCTGTGTGAATTTAAGCAAACCTCTCGAGTCACAGAAGCCAGCTTACCCAGAAGCTACTAATGCTTAAACTTCAAGGATCCCTCCCAGGCCCTAGGAGGAACCCTAGCAATGGATTTACACTTAGATCTTCATAAAATTTGCAAAAGATATCTTAACTGCAATTGATTCTAATTGCTGTCTTTTCCTATGTTGATTTCTGTCACACTGAAGTGTTTGTGAGCACTTCAGGAATCTGGCTAAGGGGAATTTGAATTAGGAATGCATGCTGTCTGATACACTGAAATTTTAAGTAGCTTCCATTATATTACCCATTCCAGAGTACAAATGGCTTCTAAGAACACTTCTACTGTCCACCAGCACAACTTACTCAGCTTTGAAACACAAAGGCATAGACTGAAGATTATATCATGATATAATTGTGTCCTTTGCCACCCACTATTAAAAATAAGTGGTCAGTGAAGGAGAAACAAGATTGTCAATGAATGGAGCCAGAAGCTAATCTGTGAGAAGTTCTTTCACTTATCGAACATTTTAATGTAAAAATGAAAATGGAAAATTTATCAACACAGTTAAAACGGAAGGTATCTCTTGTCAAGATATTCAACAATGAGCATATGTAAGCATAAAAGCATATTTGGGCAGGTTTCGAGTTGAGCAAAATAGAATTTATCAGAATTACTGTTTGCTGATCATAATGTGAGTACATCTGTGTGTAAAGTCACATGGTTTATGCATCTCAATGATAAAAATGTATATTTCAATTTCAGTCATACAAGAGGAAAAGCGGAATTTTCTCTCATTTTTCCTACAGAAAATATTACAAAACCCTTTCAGTAGGTAGAAGGTAGAGGCATTCTATTAGTTTGCTAGGGCTGCTACAGTAAATATCGCAGACTGGGTGGATTAAACAAAAGAAATTTATTTTCTTGTGGTTCTAGAGGCTGGAAGTCCAAAATCAAGGTGTCAGCAGGTTTGGTGTTTCCTTGGGTCTCCCTCCTTGCCTTGCAGATGGCAACCTTGTGATTGAGTCTTCACATGGTCCTTTCTCTGTGAGCACACATTCCTGGTGTCCCTTTGTGTGTCCTAATCTCTTCTTCAAAGGATACCAATCAGATTGGATTAGGGTCCACCCTACAGGCCTCATTTTAACTCGAAGGCCCTACCTTCATTCTGAGATAACTAGGGGTGAGGGTCTCAACACACAAATTTTGGGGGAACACAATTCAGCCCATAACAGACACTAAGAGTATGCAGCCATAAAATGTAATTAAAAAGTAACTTTTGTAAACAATTAACAATTTTTTAACATCTTTATTGGAGTATAATTACTTTACAATGGGGTGTTAGTTTCTGCTTTATAACAAAGTGAATCAGCTATACATATACATACATCCCCATATCTCCTCCCTCTTGCGTCTCCCTTCTACCCTCCCTATCCCACCCCTCTAGGTGGTCACAAAGCACCAAGCTGATCTCCCTGTGCTATGCAGCTGGTTCCCACTAGCTATCTATTTTACATTTGGTAGTGTAACCACCAATGTTCATGTCACTCTCTCACTTCGGATTTTGGGATGTTTTCAACATTTGTCATCTTTTTTAAATGTGCAATTTGTTGCAATTTATTTTCTCATGTGAAAGATACATTCATTTTTGTACTGAGTTTATTCATAATTTGCTTTGTATTCCTTCAAGAGAGCTGCTTGCCCTCCATATTGCACTGGATTCGGTTGTTACAAAAAGGAGGATCCATTCCCATCTCATAGATTCAATATCTTTATAGGTTCAATTGATTAATCTCTAAAATAGAAATCATTTTATTGATGTTGAAAAATGTGTAGTTTCCATTTCAATACAAGATATCTGCATTTTGCAAAGAAATGGTCATCTCTGAAATGTCATATATTGAAATTGTTTCCTAGAAGGCCATAAATAAAGTGCGTTTTTCCTAATATACAACCGTCCTTAAATCCAGACATTAAATTCCTTGCCATGTTATTATATTTCATGTCTTGTTCCTACCTCTCTATATAGAAGTCATAAGTAGAAAAACGTTTAAATACCAATGAAGGAAATGTTGCCTAGTGACACCAGCAGTATCTACATGAGCCTGCCCTTGCCAAGAGGACAAACGTATGAAATTTTACATTTCTATATTATAGTCTATACATCATTCTTTAATGAGGTACTAATTGTGTAAACCTAAATAGAGTTTCTCCTGGATCATCAGCATGCCCTTGAGTATGATCTAAGTTTTGCCTTAGGTCTAAGGAGATAGAATCCGGAAGAGAAAATAGACTGAATGACCTCAAGAGCTGGCCTGTTTGACAGATAAGCAGGGCAGTAGTGAGAGAGAGAAATTTGGAAGTTGATTCATAAAATCCTCATATTTTGCATTTCAAGAAATCTAACTCACACTCATTCACGATTCTATCATTTTATGTTTAATTTCATGTTTGAAGTCACATAAAAGTAATGAAGCTTGTCAAGCAATCTCACTTTAAACAGGTAAGAAGAATTTAGGTCAGATTTCAGGTGCTAAATGCCTCTCTTGTTTCATAATAATCACGGTTCACCTTCATGTGGCAAGGTTGGAAGTAAAATATTTTGGGTTTTTTAGGACAAAGCTGCTTTGAAAAGCCTAAAGAAAGTACAGTTCAAAGTAAATAACCGCAATTTTATTTTTCAAAATTTAAATTTCATGAGCTTCTTAATTTAGGTCTGGATTTCTACATCCTAGGATCTAAAATTAATGATATTTACCAGCTTTTGTTCCAACCAAAACAACAGCAGAAAAAGGATTTAAAACACTCATGCATTGTCTTAGGTCAAAAAATAATTGCAAAATGTGCTCCTATTAAGGGTAAAAGATCTGATTAGCCAGGTCGTTAAAAATCAAGCAACAGTAGAATAGGGCATGGTCATAATTCGTGTCACTCTTCTAATTTTCTTGTTTCGTCCTCTGGAACTCTACTCAAATAGCCCCACATAGCAAGAAAAAAAGTATTATCCATTCTTCTCTTAACCCAAGCTAAAAACCAAAAAGTTTCTTAATGGTGGTCAATGTTAACTTGGGGATGAATTAACCAATCATCTCTCTAGTTATGAGTATTTTTTTTAGCTAAAGAACATTTATTTGTTTTTCACTAAGACTTTTTCTTGAGGACATAACTAAACTGCATCACCAACCCCCACCCCAATGTGAAGAAGGGTTAGTACAGTGAATGTTATAAAGCAGATAGGAACAGTTTGAAGGACTGGAACCAACATTAACTGGCAAAAATCAACTTCCATCTAAATCACAATAAAAATGTTTAAGTAAAAAAAAGGAGGGGACGGGGGAAAGGGGGTTTCAGATTGAACAAGATCCTCACATTTCATCTAATACATTCAATCCTGGCTAGAGTGCACCAAAATGGAAACAGGATTACTACAATACAAAACTTCCACTGCAGCACACTGTACACAGCTGTGTTCCAAGCCCACCCCGTCCCCCGAATGCTTCCAAAACTCAACTCTTTCCTGGCCTGTTGTGCCGGTCAACAAAGGAGCACCTGGATCTTCTCTTTAATCCAGTCTTTGTTATAAGGCTGGTTTGTCTGGGTATCAGCTCAGTAAACAAGGCAGCTGAGGTCTGCCAGGTCATCAACAGAATCAAACAACTGACTGATATCATATGTGATAGAGGGGCTGTTGGGATTCATTCTCTTCAGATGTTCTTCATACATTTTACAAACACCTTCCATGCATTCATTTACAGATTCATAGTCAGCATAAGTTCTGCCTTCTGGCCTCTTGGTAGGCTGTTACCAGCAAAATGGTGTGAGACATCGCACCAAACTCTTTCTCTGCAGCCACTCCTGACTCGGCCGCTGCACCTAGTTATGACTATTTTGAAGAGCTTGCCCAGTTTCCTCCAGAGAACAACCAATAGTACAGTCCTTCTCATTCCAAAGCACATCTTTATACTCTGAGCCATTCTGCACACAAGTTTTAGAGGGAACTAAACAAGAGTAGAAGAGATGGGTGGCTACGCTACAAGATGAGCATGATATTTTGACAGCCCTGCTTCTTTGAGATCAACTTATATTTTGCACTTCTTGGTGAGGTTATAGTCAATAGAAAAATATAATACATCTCATCTAGATTGAGACATTTCTGCTTTCTTCATTATATTCTGGATACCCTCTTGCTCTCTCCACACTAGGATAGCATCCAAGGATGAGGAGGTGAAAATACAGTGGATATCAGTTCTGAGATTAAGATAGAAAATGGACAAATATTTGGTAGTCAGCATAGCATGCAAAGGATATACTGGATATCTTTCAAGAGCAAAATATAGTCTGGATAGTTAACTTCAAAGCATAATTTTATGCACTGAAAGATATGGCTCTTCTCTTTACTTAACTCAAACATGATCTATAAAATATCAAATGTAAGAAAAGGATTTAGGAGAATAAATATCTATGGCAATGACAGATTTGACCAAAAAGAAAAAAAGTTGAAGTAAAATTTTTGAAAAAAATTCAAGTGCATCCCATCTGTGCTTCTTGTCACATTATTTTTATCCTCAAATTTACATATTGTATTTACAAATGTTTCTGTTCTCAGGTTAATTTTAAGAGCTCAAGTTGGGTATTTAAATGTTTGAATTAAGCATAACAACTAAATAAATATGAGAACACAAATCTTGGATGTTAAATGCATATAGAAGACTATCAAATTTGTCTTCTTAATCCTCAGCCAACACTTGAGTTCAGTTCCATCTAATAATCCACTAGAGATTCCACTGTATTGTCCAACCATCAACCCACAATTCTCTAAATACATTACTTTTTCTTCCTCGGCAAAGTACTGCTTTACATTGTTTCCTTACTTCAATCAATATTATCAACATTCTTTCAATTATTTAAAATACAAATTTCAGCATCTTCATTTTCTCTTTCATCTCTTTCATCTCCAAATAAGTTCTAAAGACACTGCCTTCCAAAATCTCCTCTTTTATTAACTTAGGCAAGGTTTTCATCATTCTCGTCTCAACTACTACAATAAACTCCTAATTCATTTTAATGTTCAAACACTACCTCTTTCTAGTTACCCTGACATAGACATCACATCAATTTTTTTTTTAATTCACTATTTTCACCATGACATTCCATCACCCTGGATCAAATCCTTCAATAATTATTTACCACCTACTCTAACAATTTTAAGCTTTCTAGTCTGTTACCTACTTTCTCACACTGCCTACCAAATTCTCATACTTCAAGAGTTAATCTGGTCTTACCTCTTCTCTGATTTTTCTTTACCCTGTGTCATTAGAAGCAGTATGGTAGAGTAGGAAACATTTACTCTGAGGCTTCAGGTGACTGTGAGATGAAATCCCAGCCCTGTCATCTATCCACTGGGAAGAACAAATTAAACCCTTGAAGCTTGGCTTCATTATATGCAATACACGAGATAATAAAGCCAAATTCCTACGGCCAATGAAAGATTAAATGAAACAGTGTATGTAAAGTACTAGCAAGGACAAATGATTTTACTTGGCAGATTATTAAATACTAATCCATATTTCTAAATATAATAGTAAAGTGTTGTTAACATTATGACCTTGACTCACCAAATGATGCCTAAACATTTATTAAACAAAAAAGAAATATCTGTAGCAAACTCTTATTACTACCATACATTCTTGTTCTATGAGCCCTTTGAAAATTGATAATATATACCTGGTATATGTCCTTCATTTAACTAGAATTCTTTATTAACAAAAAAATAAATAAATAATAATTCCCTCAAATGACATATCCACAAACAGCCAGACAAAACTTAATATATTTAATGGTTAAGGAATGAGTGTGAAGATTTTTTGAATTTAGAAAGACCTGAATGGAAAATTTCTAATCATCCTTTTAGAATTATGATTCTTCTGAGTGAAATGACTGACGAAGAAGAAAGTGACATTTTTAAATATCCAAGGGAGACCCCAAGCAAAATCTGCAACTCTTCCAAGAAAGAACTGTCATACAATATCAAGTTGTGCTGGCAGAGCAGTCCATATCCTCTAAGAGGCAGGAGGACAAGCTGGTGACTCAAGTGGTCTAGCTGTAAGAAGCATGGTGGTAGCGAGCGGAGAGATTATAAGGAACTGATGGGGTAAAAGGGACATTCAGAAACTAAGAAATAACAGTGAAGTGGTAGCTGGGTGCTTATCTTTAGCTTACACAAAAATAATCATTTTAAGGGACATAATTCAGTAACATTTTACCAACTTGGTAGAGATTATGAAGCTAGCAATTTCAACCATGTAGAAAAATATACTCAAAAATCTGCAGAAGAAAAAAAAAGCTTTCAGCCATCTTTATTATTTTGGAAAGAACTGAATGACTCTCATTATCAGCTTTCCAGTTTATAGTGTATTTTAAAAGAACAAGGGTTGAAATAAGTGATAGAATAGAGCACCTAGGAAACAGAAAAAAAGAAATTGGCAACTAAATACCTGACATAAAGGACAAAAGGAGAAAACACACAAAAATCCAAAGCACAGCATTCCGAGGCTTTTATTACAAGTTCTCTCAGCCTTATATTTTTCAATTGCTCCAGGGGCTTCACTTAACTTTTTAACAGTACAGTGACTAGTATTCTGAATGAAGAACCTTCTTAATTTTACTCATCCTCCGAAAAACTCTCCCTAAAATATATTGCATAATTTCCTCCATTATTATACATATTATGTAGATTCTAATATAATATTTTTTCTTGAGATATTGCTGTAAAAAGCTAAAATACTTAAATACTCTGAGAATAAAATATATGTTCTCTTTACTCTGTGAATTATATAGAAATTGTGTTCAAGCTAATAAGTATGGTCCTCTTGTTTGATGGATCTCAACATCACTCTGGATTAATGCCTAGTGACAAATAGTGACTAAATATAAGACTAAATCACATTAATGATAAACATGCATTGAATACTTTTTATGGTCCAATACTGGGTCATACTCTTTGCCTGTTTTATCTTACTTAATAGTCTCAATCATTTTTATGCTATAACTGTAATTATTATTCTTATTTTACAGTTGAGAAAACTGATGCCTACAAACGTAAATTAATCTTTCCATATTCCTAATGAAAAGGGACAATAGTATATATGTTGTGATTCCCTGATTTGTCACTTTCCAAAACAGTTGTACAAAGTACTATGTTAACATAATTAAGAGTTTCCGACATCTAAACATTTGGGAAACTTAAGGTTAGGTTCAATATATTTCACACAGGACTTTTGAATGATTTTAATATCTTAAGGGGTACTAGGTCTCCAAGAAGGGTACATAAAATGTAGACTAACATTCAGTTAATCTCACCATTATTTGTTCATGCACTCCACTTTTCTTAGAGCATCTTGAAAAACTAGTTTTTCTTGGGACAAACTTAGAAAACAGCTTATTTATAAAAAGTACAATAATTGTTTTCATACAATCATCAGTTCTTTGATACAAAGTTGAGAACGTAATGCCAAGAAAACACAATTCATAGGGCTTCCCTGGTGGCTCAGTGGTTGAGAGTCCACCTGCCGATGCAGGGGACACGCGTTCATGCCCTGGTCCGGGAAGAACCCACATGCCGTGGAGTGGCTGGGCCCGTGAGCCATGGCCGCTGAGCCTGCGAGTCCAGAGCCTATGCTCTGCAACAAGAGAGGCCACAACGGTGAGAGGCCCGCATACCGCAAAAAAAAAAAAAAAAAAACACAATTCATAAAAATAATTCTGTTTTTCCAAATATAGTACACATGGTGTTATGAGTTGAATTGTGTCCCCCAAAGAAGGTATGTTGAAATTCTAACCCCCAGGTCTTCAGAATATTACCTTATTTGAAACTAGAGTTGTAACCCATGTAATTAGTTCAGATGGGGTCATACTGGAGTAGGGTAGGGCCTTATTCTGATATGACTCGTGTCCTTATACGAGGAGGAGACACAGGAAGGAGAATACCATGTGAAAACACAGACACACTGGGAAAATGCCATGTGATGACACAGGTGGCAGTTGCAAGCCAAGCAACAGACTGACAGCCACCAACAAACAGGCAAGGAAGGAGTCTACTAAGTGTCTTGGCGGAGCATGGCCCCGCAGATACCTAGATTTTGAACTTCTCCAGAACTGTAAGATAATAAATTTCAATTCTCTTAAGTCACCCAGTATATGGCACTTTCTTACAGCAACCCTAAGGAAACCAATATGCATGGGTTACAAGAACACAAAATATTGATATCTTGAACATGGGATAAAATATAGAATATTTAGGGCTTCCCTAGTGGCGCAGCAGTTGAGAGTCCGCCTGCCGATGCAGGGGACACGGGTTCGTGCCCCAGTCCGGGAAGATCCCACATGTCACGGAGCAGCTAGGCCCGTGAACCATGGCTGCTGAGCCTGCGCGTCTGGAGCCTGTGCTCCGCAACGGGTGAGGCCACAACAGCGAGAGGCCTGTGTACCGCAAAAAAAAAAAAAAGAAAGAAAGCTGGAGTAGCAATATTCATATCAGATAAAATAGACTTTAAAATAAAGAATGTTAAAAGAGACAAGGAAGAACACTACATAATGATCATGGAATCAATCCAAGAAGAAGATATTACAATTATAAATATATATGCACCCAACATAGGAGCACCTCGATACATAAGGCAACTGCTAACAGCTATAAAAGAGGAAATCGACAGTAACACAATAATAGTGGGGGACTTTAACACCTCACTTACACCAATGAACAGATGATCCAAACAGAAAATTAAGAAGGAAACAGAAGCTTTAAATGACACAATAGACCAGATACATATAATTGATATTTATAGGACATTCCATCCAAAAACAGCAGATTACACTTTATTCTCAAGTGCACACGGAAGATTCTCCAGGATAGATCACATATTGGGTCACAAATAAAGCCTCAGTACATTTAAGAAAATTGAAATCATATCAAGCATCTTTTCTGACCACAAGGCTATGAGATTAGAAATCAATTACAGGGGAAAAAATCGTAAAAAAACAAACACATGGAGGTTAAACAATACGTTACTAAATAACCAAGAGATCACTGAAGAAATCAAAGAAGTCAAAAAATACCTAGAGACAAATTACAATGAAAACACAACAATTCAAAACCTATGGGATGCAGCAAAAGCAGTTCTAAGAGGGTAGTTTATAGCAATACATACAAGCCTACCTCAAGAAACAAGAAAAACCTCAAATAAACAATCTAACCTTACACTTAAAGGAACTAGAGAAAGAAGAACAAACAAAACCCAAAGTTAGTAGAAGGAAAGAAATCATAAAGATCAGAGCAGAAATAAATGAAATAGAAACAAAGAAAACAATAGCAAAGATCAATAAAACTAAAAGCTGGTTCTTTGAGAAGATAAAAAATTGATAAATCTTTAGCGAGACTCATCAAGAAAAAGAGGCAGAGGACTCAAACCAATAAAATTAGAAATGAAAAAGGAGAAGTTACGATGGACACTGCAGGAATACAAAGCATCGTAAGAGACTACTAAAAGCAACTCTATGCCAATAAAATGGACAACCTGGAAGAAATGGACAAATTCTTAGAAAGGTATAACCTTCCAAGACTGAACCAGAAATAAATAGAAAATATGAACAGACCGATCACAAGTAATGAAATTGAAACTGTGATTAAAAATTTTCCAACAAACAAAAGTCCAGAACCAGATGGCTTCACAGTAGAATTCTATCAAACATTTAGAGAAGAGCTAACATCCATCCTTCTCAAACTCTTCCAAAAAATTGCAGAGGAGGGAACACTCCCAAACTCATTCTAGGAGGCTACCATCACCCTGATACCAAAACCAGAGAGAAATACTACAAAAAAGAAAATTACAGGGCTTCCCTGGAGGCACAGTGGTTGAGAATCTACCTAATGCAGGAGACACAGGTTCAAGCCCTGGTCTGGGAAGATCCCACATGCATGAAGCACTAAGCCCACATGCCAGAGCTACTGAGCCTGTGCTCTAGAGCCCACGAGCCACAGCTACTGAAGCTCGCATGTCTAGAGTCCATGCTCCGCAATAAGAGGAGCCACCACAATGAGAAGCCCACAAACCGTATGAAAAGTATGCCCAGCTCTCTGCAACTAGAGGAAGCCCATGTGCAACAACAAAGACTCAACGCAGCCAAAATAAATAAATAAATAAATTTTTGAAAATAAAAAAAAGAGAAAATTACAGACCAATATCACTGATGAATACAGATGCAAAAATCCTCAACAGGGCTTCCCTGGTGGCGCAGTGGTTGAGAGTCCGCCTGCTGATGCAGGGGACACGGGTTCGTGCCCCGGTCCGGGAAGATCCCATATGCCGCGGAGCGGCTGGGCCCATGAGCCATGGCCGCTGAGCCTGCGCGTCCGGAGCCTGGGCTCCACAACAGGAGACGCCACAACAGTGAGAGGCCCGCGTACCGCAAAAAAAAAAAAAAAAAAATCCTCAACAAAATACTAGCAAACAGAACCCAACAACACATTAAAAGGATCATACACCATGATCAAGTGGGATTTTCCCAGGGATGCAAGGATTCTTCAACATACACAAACCAATCAATGTGATACACCACATTAACAAACTGAAGGATAAAAACCATGTGGTATTCCCAATAGATGCTGAAAAAGCTTTTGACAAAATTCAACACCCATGTATGATAAAAACTCTCCAGAAAGTGGGCACAGAGGGAACCTACCTCAACATAATAAAGGCCATATATGACGAACTCACAGCAAACATCATTCTCAATGGTGAAAAACTGAAAGCATTTCCTCTAAGATCAGGAACAAGACAAGGATGTCCACTCTTGCCAGTATTATTCAAAATAGTTTTGGAAGTCCTAGCCATGGCAATCAGAGAAGAAAAAGAAATAAAAGGAATCCAAATTGGGAAAGAAGCAAAACTGTCACTGTTTGTAGATGACATGATACTATGCACAGGTAACCCTAAAGATGCCATCAGAAAGCTACTAGAGCTAATTAATGAATTTCGTAAAGCTGCAGGATACAAAATTAATGCACAGAAATCTCTTGCATTCCTGTACACTAACAACAAAAAATCTGAAAGAGAAATTAAGGAAACACTCCCATTTACCATTGCAATAAAAAGAATAAAATACCTAGGAATAAACCTAAGGAGACAAAAGCCCTGTATGCAGAAAACTATAAGACACTGATGAAAGAAATTAAAGATGATACAAACAGATGGAGAGATATACCACGTTCTTGGGAAGAATCAACATTGTGAAAACGACTATACTACCCAAAGCAATGACTACAGATTCAATGCAATCTCTATCGAACTACTGCTGGCATTTTTCACAGAACTAGAACAAAAAATTTCACAATTTGTATGGAAACACAAAAGACCCCGAATAGCCAAAGCAATCTTGAGAACGAAAAACAGAGCTGGAGGAATCAGGATCCCAGACTTAAGACTATACTACAAAGCTACAGTAATCAAGACAGTATGGTATTGGCACACAACCAGAAATATAGATCAATGGAACAGGATAGAAAGCCCAGAGATAAACCCAAGCACCTATGGTCAACTAATCTATGACAAAGGAGGCAAGGATATACAATGGAGAAAAGACAGTCTCTTCAGTAAGTGGTGCTGGGAAAACTATGCAGTTACCTGTAAAAGAATGAAATTAGAACACTTACTAACACCATACATGAAAATAAACTCCAAATGGATTAAAGACTTAAATGTAAGACAGGACACTATAAAAATCTCAGAGGAAAACATAACATAAATCACAGAAAGATCTTTTTTGACCCACCTCCTAGAGTAATGGAAATAAAAACAAAAATAAATAAATGGGACCTAATGAAACTTATAAGCTTTTGCACAACAAAGGAAACCATAAACAAGATGAAAAGACAACCCTCAGAATGGGAGAAAATATTTGCAAACGAATCAATGGACAAAGGATTAATCTCAAAAATACATAAACAGTTCATGAAGCTCAGTATTAAAAAAACAAACAACCCAATCAAAAAATGGGCAGAAGACCTAAATAGACATCTCTCCAAAGAAGACATACAGATGGCCAAGAGGCACATGAAAAGCTTCTCAACATCACTAATTATTAGAGAAATGGAAGTCAAAACTACAATGAGGGGGCTTGCCTGGTGGCGCAGTGGGTGAGAGTCCTCCTGCCGATGCAGGGGACACAGGTTCGTGCCCCGGTCTGGGAAGATCCCACATGCCGTGGAGCGGCTAGGCCTGTGATCCATGGCCGCTGAGCCTGCACGTCCAGAGCCTGTGCTCTGCAACGGGAGAGGCCACAACAGTGAGAGGCCCGTGTACCACAAAAAAAAAAAAAAAAAAAAAAACTACAATGAGGTATCACCTAACACCAGTTAGAATGGGAATCATCAGAAAATCTACAAACAACAAATGCTGGAGAGGGTGTGGAAAAAAGGGAACCCTCTTGCACTGTTGGTGGGAATGTAAATTGATATAGCCACTACGGAGAACAGTATGGAGGTTTCTTAAAAAACTAAAAATAGAATTACCATATGACCCAGAAATCCCACTACTGGGCATATACCAGAGAAAACCATAATTCAAAAAGACACATGCACCCCAATGTTCATTGCAGCACTATTTACAATAGCCAGGTCATGGAAGCAACCTAAATGCCCATCAACAGACAAATGGATAAAGAAGATGGTGTACATACATACAATGGAGTACTACTGAGCCATAAAAAGGAACGAAATTGGGTCATTTGTAGAGATGTGGATGGACCTAGAGACTGTCATACAGAGTGAAGTAAGTCAGAAAGAGAAAAACAAATATTGTATATTAACACATATATGTGCAATCTAGAAAATTCGTACAGATGAACTGGTTTGCAAGGCAGAAATAGAGACACAGATGTAGAGAACAAACGTATGGACAGCAAGGGGGGAAAGTGGGTGGGGGGTGGTGGTGGGATGAATTGGAAGATTGGGATTGACATATATACACTAATATGTATAAAATAGGTAACTAATAAGAACCTGCTATATAAAAAATAAATCTAAAAAAATAAAACTGTCAACATTTTAAAAAATAGATTGCAAAAAAAATAATCAAATGTATCACATTTATTTTTTAAAAAGGGTACTATAAATAGGTCCCCAAGTTATAATTTTTCAAACTTGGTATCCATAAGATACCAAGTACATTAGCTTAATTGGTTCAGAAGACTTAGTACAACTTCTAAAAGCAATACATATATATTAGAAGACAGCATCAAGACATATACCTTTGAAAATTTGCCTTCTATGAAAGGAATTCCTATAACATTTGCTTTTTTGATAGACTTGGAGGCAGACCTTGGCCTAAGATTACACATTTTAAGAGTATTTCATTGGACAGAATAGCCCCCAGGTACATAACACAATGAAAAAGGAAGCCCTTACAACGATGACACTCAAAATACAATTTAAAATTAATGCTATCATTTTTCTAGCCACATTGTCAATTAGTTAAATTATTTAATATGATGTAAAGCTATTTGCCTGAGATTTCATATAGGTAATTTTTATTTATTTGGAGGGCTGGTCCAAAGCACAAAAATACCCTTCTTTCTTCTCAGTCCTTCCTCCCAGTTATCCTCACCTTGTCTGATCATGCTTTCCTGCTACTGCAATTTAGTCATTAGTTCAGAACTTATAAAATGAATAGACAGCACAATAAAATATTGCCTGTATTCCATCTAGAAGTCACTCCCAGGTAAAAGATTCTTATTCTGTCCTTATATTTTGCTGTTTAATACAGTAAATCCTATAATAACAGTACCTATTACATCTCATCAAGTCAATGCAGACATATAGATAGCATCAATATATGGAAGGCCCTCAAAAAGGAAAATTCATTGTATAATTTACCTAAACTGACAGTGAAAAGCATAAGCACATCTAAAAAAGTCAGATTAAAGTAATTATTAAAATTTTTAAAACTACTATTATGATACAGTAATATTTAACTGAATTAGCATCCTTAGAAAAACAGCAATTCCATGGAAATAAATTTCCCAAGTAACTGAAACTTTTAACTTCATTTTTCTTTTTTGAAGTATAGTTGATTTACAATATTACATTAGTTTCAGGTATACAGCATAGTGATTCAGTATTTTTACAGATTTATACTCCATTGAAAGTTACTACAAGATAACGACTATAATCCCTTGTGCCATACAATATATCTTCATTGCTTATCTATTCTGTACATAGTTGTTTGTACCTCTTAATCCCCTACCCCTGTATTTCCCCTCGCCTCTTCCTTCTCCTCAATAATAACCACTAGTTTGTTTTCTATATCTGTGAGAATTTCATTCTTTTTTATAGCTGAGTAATACTTCACTTTATATATATACAACTTCATTACCCATTCATCTATTGATGGACACTGGGTTGCTTCCACATCTTGGCTATTGTAAATAGTGCTTCTATGAACACCTGGGTGTTTGTATCTTTTCAAATTAGTGGTGGGTTTTTTTTCTGGATATATACCCAGCAGTGCAATTGCTGGATCATATGGTAGTTCTATTTTTAGTTTTTGGAGGGATGAAACTTGCAACTTTAAAAGATAAACTTTGGAAAAGAAGTCCTCACCCCTACAGGTAGAAACTTCTAAATATATGACCTACATCCTTGCGACTTCTAGTAGGTACCTAAGAAGTACTTGAACGTCAATTAACATTAGCCTGTAAGAGCTGAACCAGTAAATTTAACACATAAGGAATAAAATGAGCTATTACAGAAACCTGCCTAAAGGACCAGATTTCTCGTAAATCAGTGCTTAAAGAGCAGTCTGGAAATATAACTGCACCATTGTTAAATGTGAAAAATGTAAGTATCTGATCAACAGTGTTACAACACCCACAGAAAGACTATCTAGATGGCTGCGGTAGGCAGAATAATGCCCTGTAAACTGTGCAGCCCCCAATCCTCAGAACCTGTGAGTATGTCACTTTATTTGGCAAAAGAGATCTTGCACATGTGATTAAGTTAAGGATCTTGAGATGGGGAGATAAGTATTACCCAGGTGGACCCTGAGTCATTATAAATGAAAGAGAGTGGCAGGAGAACCAGAGACATAGATTTGAAATATTACTCTGATGGCTTTGAAGATGGAAGGGACCCAGGAACTAAGCAATACAGGCAGGGTTCTAGAAGCTGGAAGAAGCAAGGAAACACATTGTCCACTAGAGCCTCCTGAAGAAACACAGCCCTGCTGACACTTAAATTTTAGCCTGATGGACCCTTTCCAGACTTCTGACCTCCAGAACTGTAAAACGTACGTTGTTTTAAGCCACTAACTTTGTGGTAATTTGTTACAGCAGCTATATAGATAACTAATATGGTGGGCTTCATAGAGTACTGAAAACATACTGAAAAAGAACAAAATATCGGAAAGATGTTTTTATTCAGCATTACCAAAGGAGAAACTCTGAAGTGCACTAGTTATTGGAAAGGTATACTCTTTTTGGTCAGGAGACTTTAATGGGTTTTTAAGCAACTTGGATAAAAATTTCCCAAAACAGTGCAATTCTCTTTGATTTGCTTCAGTGCTCCTCATGAAAACTTCTAGTGACCAAATTGGCATCTAGGATATAAAATAAGAAGAAAGTGCTCAGAGTAGTGAATTGTACTATAAAAATGGCATTGTCTCCACTACAAATGAGCCAAAAGTAGGAGCATCTCCTGATCCTTTTGAGTCCATTTAAAAAGATGCATCTCAACAAATTATCTGCCCTCCCTCCCGCCCACTGCCCATAGCTGAGGATTAGATTGATGACCATTCTTTCAGAGGTCTGGGTGTCTTGCCATGATTCCTTCATTGACACCTTTATCTCACTTTTTAATTTTGACACTTACTTGAATATATATATACTGTAAATTATATGAAATATTTTAAAATATTCAATATTTAATAATTAGATAATTAAACAAATATTTAAATAATTCTGGGGAATTATTGCAGTAACTACAAATATTATAGTAAATATATTTTGAGGGCTTACTATGTACCAGGCACTATACCATGAACTGTTAAAACCATAATCTCTTTAATCCTCAAAATAATTTCTGAAGCATCGCACAGTGAAGAAATGATACTTAGAATAGCTAAGTAACTTGTCCAAAGTCACATAATAAGGATCCAGAAGTTGAATCCCCGTGTGTCTGACTGCAAAGCCCCAAGCTCTGAACTATAATCACTGTAATATAACAATGCTATTGGGGGTTACTTATGGCTTTTTGCTCACAGCAAATTGTCCCCAAGAGCTAGATTTTTGAAATTCTTGAATGATGTCTCTACTGGTTTTTCCTAGCTTGTTATCAGAATCTAATTCAGATCTCCCACAGAACTTAGAAAGCAAAGCTTATTAAAAAATATGACCAAATTATAGCTCATCGGCTATTACTCTAGGAGAGCACTTTATCTACAAGTTGTCTTTGGTGAAACCTTAGCCTTGAAAATTATTTTAAGATAAAATAATACTATCTATTCTAGTAAATTACTAACGCAAAAGAATTTGCCACACTGTTTTATAATCACTGGCAAAATGTTTTCCTAGTTACAGTATATCCTACCTGGGATAAAGGACCAGGCAGTACTTGGATTTGTATCCCTGTCTATGGCAGATCCTTGAGAAAAATCTCCTCCATGAAGCCTGAAAAACACACCACCAACACCCACTCGAAACAAGTCTCCCTTCCTGTGGGAAGCTGGAGGCATTAGCAGACTGTATATATTGTAACTGCTGTCCTAAACAAACTGCCTTATGGTCTTTGTGCCATTTTCCAAAACTAGAGACTGCATACTGCAATAAGGAAGGAGAACACCAAATACCCTCTAGTTACCTAGAAATTTTTTGCTCCATATTTCTATTTAAAAATAGAGATAAATTTTCTCCGAAGCATCAAAACTGAAGTAAGAAAATTATGCTTGAATGTCATCCAAAGACCCATAAGTTCTCCCCTGAGATGAAGGAGCCAGAAATCACCCCTTTGCAAGAGTTATTTAAAAGAATAATGATAACTTGGAACCTAGACCCACTAGGACAAGTGAATAATTTCACCTTTAGGCAGAGGACCAGAAATAGTTCAACTAACTTCTGAATATTGTTTAAGATTGAATTTGATCAGAAAATAAATGAATAGTAAAACCATTTTGTCTAGTCTATGTCTCTTGATGTCCTGAAATTTCTGTCTCATTGTAATTTAAAAAATCAAAGCAGAGTGTTTTCCAGAAAGGTCCATTACCCCTGACTTGGGCAAATACTAGACCTATCTAGAGATGACAGGTATTAGCTTTGAATATATCTGTGATTTATTAAATGAGTGAATGGATAAATGAATGATGGAAATGTAGGTTGATAAAGCATGTGAGGTTGGAGAAAAAAATCAATCTGAATAAGGCTTTACAAGGGCAGTGTTTAATTTATCTTTAAAATTCAATTTGTTTAAATGAATATAAACCACTAGATCCAAGAACAGGAAAAGCTGATTATAAATGTTAATTAAAAATATTTAATTTTCTGGGCATGATGAGCCACATGAAGAAATACTATTCACACTCAGATAATTCTCAGAGAACTGCCAAGCAAAGAAAAAAATTTTGTGGCAAATATAAGTATAAACAAGTGCTGTCTGCCTGTCTAGCCATGCTGATTTAAGTACAGTTTTGAACATATGTTATTAGATAAGTCATAACAGAAAGGCAAAGTAAGTTTGCAATTGTTAAGTATTTGTTTTCTAATCAAGAAGTTAGACTTATAACTAGCAATATAAGCTCACGGATACTAATTGGGTTCATCTAATAAAACTGATTTAAATAACTGCTGTGTTCCAGGCACTGTCGAGACTCTGGAATTACGAAGATGAGTAAAGTATATTCCAGTCCTTGGTCAACTCGGAGTCTAGGAGATCAAACAGGTTCACAAAAACTCACCTAAACATGCTCTGAGGAATGAATGTTATGATAAAGACCCTTTCCAATGACTGTGCGAGGACCATTAAGGAACCACAAATTCTGCCTCTGCATTGGTGGAAACTAGGGAACGCTTCATAGAACTGGCCACCTAAGCATCTGGCTTTAAAGGATGGCAATGGAAAAAGGACATCCATGAAGAGATGGCAGCAGTGTTAGTGGATGAAACTAAATGGCAGCACTACAGAAAGTGACCAGATGGATGTGGCTAGTACACAGGATTTGTAATGGACAGTCATTGGAAGCGGGAAAGAATAAGCATGAATCAATAATGGTGGAATAGTTGAAATTTCTTCTGGGGAATAAAATGTGGACTGTAACATTATCCATTCATTCATATATCTTTGTGACCAATTAGAACTTATGATAGATGTTTTAACGTTTTTCATTTTGGATTCTTACAATTAAGCAAGGGATCAGATAGATTGATGTCAGCAGGCAAGGAGGAAGCTGTGCAAGGATCAGGGGAGTATTTTTAGAAGCTTTTACAGAAGATTAAGGCAGGGGGTAAGGAAACAGAAAGAAGAGAAAGGAATAAAAATAGGCCTTGCTGAACAACTGCAAGTGTATTACAGTGGTCCAGGCATGGCCTTTGCACTCAGACTTGTTTTGTTAGAATTCCAGCTCCCCAATTACTAGTTGTGTTACCTTGTGCAAATCATGCTTAACCTCTTCAAGCTTCAGTCCCCTTATCTGTAAAACGGTAAAAACAAATACTACGTATGTCCTAAGGTTAATTCAGACAATGCACACAGAAAATAATCAAAAAAGAGCAGTTATCATTATTATAACTTTTAAATGCATGCATTACCAGTTTGCTCACCTGACAACCACCTTGCATATACCCAAATGTGACCGTGTTTAATAAAAACTCAAATTATTTTATTATTATTATTCTCAAATATTGTAACATACTACACTCAAATAAACTTAACTACTCAAAAAAATTGAGTCAGGAATTCTGCAAAAATGGTGGCAACCATGGAAACATAATTTTGACTCCTCTGAATCGCCATATAAAAACATAAAAAGGCACTACACTGCAAAACTAAGAGCTCACGGACAACATTTACCAAAGACAGGTGACAAGATGCTCTGCACAGCCTCAAAGTAAACGTGAGTGGTTTCAAATCACTAACAGCCACGAGACCTGCTAGGTATCATCACTTTGTGAAAAGAAACAGAGAGAATCAACAGTGCCACTGAAGATCTGAGAACAAAAGAATCCCAAAGTAGCCACTGGGTAGTCGCTGAAAAGTGCCACTGAAAAGTTTTAAGAACTGCAACTGAATAGAAGGGGTTTTCCCCACTCCAATAGTGTCCCATGGTGAGGGCTGACAGAGCTGGACTAGTTTAATGCATATGACTTCTAAACAAGGACCTTCCAAGCTGCCTTTCCTGAACAGAACTCCACAGCAAGGAAGAACTATGGGGAATGGCATCAAAATACAGTAGAATAGAGACAAGAGGGAGGAGGAAATGAGAAAACTCAGAAAAGAGAGTTTAGGAACCAAACCAGGAAATCTCAGAAAGTAAGGTGCCATATTATTTAATGCCACACACAAAAAAAAAAAAAAAAAAAGCAGACTGTGGGAAAATCTACCAAACTACCCAGATTCTTTAAGAGATAAATTAATTGTAAGTGGAAAAAAAAAAAAGGAGGGGAGGGAAGATGACAACTTTTGGGTATCACTTGGAGATATAGGGAGCTGAAAAGCCTTCACTCCCAACTTAAAACAAAAATGATATTATGGATGTCTTAGTTCATTTGGGCTAATAATGGAATACCATAGACTGGGTGCTTATAGCCAACAGAAATTTATTTCTCGCAGGTGTGGAGGCTGGGAAGTCCAAGATCAAGGTTCTGACAGATTCAATATCTGGTAAGGATCTGCTTCCTGGTTCACAGATAACACTGTGTCCTCGCATGCTAGAAGGGGCAAGGGAGCTCCCTTGGGTCTCTTTTATAAGGGCACTAATCCCATTCATGAGAGCTCCACCTTTATGACCTAATCACCTCCCAAAGGTCCCCAGCTCCTAATACCATCACATTGTGCATTAGGATTTAATACAAAAATTTTAAAGGCACACAAATATTCAGTCTATAGCAATAAACAAACAGCAAGTTGACAACTTGAACTTAACTGAACTGCTAAGGTCACAGGACAACCAAGGGGCCCAAAATATATAAGAAGAGTCAGGTGCCTGCAAGAAGAGACTAGAGGTGAACAGGGATTTAACTGGTCAAGATACATCTGGACACTGATAAGAAGAGATCAAGGGTTGGCAAAATTTTTCTTCATGGGGCCAGATAGTAAATATTTTCAGCTTTGGAGGCCACACAGACTGGATCACAAATACTCAGCTATGTAAAAAACAGACATAGCTAATAGGTAAATGAATGAGCATGGATGTATCCCAATAGAAGCTTATTTAGAAAAAAATTCACAGCGACCATGGTTTGGTGCCCCTGAGCTGGATGTGTGGGCAGTTGCTTGAGACTGAGTGTGCCCTGGCAAGAGAGTAAAGCCCCCAGGAACTGCAAATACAGAAAGAGTTTGCATTCTCATCCTGGGCTTCTCCCCAGGTATTCAGAGAAAAGATCAGGAAAATCATGAGAAAGTCTTTCTCATGAAATAAAATAATAATTCCTAACAATCCAGGTAATATCTTAAAGAGTTATAAGGAGAAATTATAAGGCTGTCAGGAACCTAATTAAAAGAAGTCAGAAAATGAAGGCTCTAAAAAACTACAATTAAATAGTTTAAAATAGAGTAAGGTTAGTGGTCTTCAGTCTCTAGGATGACTCAGAGACAAATATAAGCTGCTTTTTAGGAGAGGATGGGGGAAAAAATTATAGGCAGTGAATTTCCAACAGAAAGGCAAGGAACTTATAGAACCCCTTCCTGAAGATGTTTTTAAAATTGTTTTCTTTTTCTTTTTTTTCATTTTATTGTTTTGTTAATTCAGACAACAGATATAGCATAAGTGGGTTTTCCTGAGAGCAAATGTTTTTTCATGCCCTCTGGTTTTATAATATTTACTAAGTACGACATTTAATATATATGTCTTTCCAAAGAATGGAATAAATTTCTCAAGATTAGACTTTGGAGAGCACCTATCCAAGCAGATTCACAAAAGTTTAATACAACATATGCATGGTAGGGGTATTAAATGACTTCCTATCCCTCCCTACCTACCATTTGAAATAAATAAAATCCTTGAAAATTATGGAAAAAACATGCAATATCTGTTTCAGATGTTTTGGTGTTTAATGTAGCTACTATTGGGAGAAAGCCCAGAATTCTTATAATATGGGAAAAAATGTCACAATGGCTTGTTCATAATGATGTTTATTATTTCCAATTTTAACTATGGATCCCCTTTTTTTCTTTATATAAATTATTCTGTGCTTAACAGCAATTACATAATCTGAGCATGGGCATTAATTAACTGTTCCTAAAATATGTGCCATTCATTCTTATTTTTGTTACTTAGCAATATCTTTCTAAATGTCTACGCTTAGTGTAATACACTGTGCTTCTTAGCAATAAAACAGAAATCTCAAACTTGACATTTATATCTTTAACTTAGAATTTTACCCCTCCTTAGTTTTTCTATCTACATGTTAGCCATCTGGTTGGGTTACTAGCCATAACCCCTCTCTCCAAGAAAACAATAAAAGTACTAAAGTTTAGTGTATCAAACTTTGTTATTAGAAAGAAGGTCTTGTAATTTAGGAATTAATGTGCTTGTAATATGAAATGTTTTTCTCCATTATCAATTGTTGGAGTGAATACCTTTGAGATACATGAATCAGTGTGATTTTCAATCTGGGTACATAGGAGGGAGGTGAGAAGACAGGACCAACCTCATGGCCAAGAAAGAATATTCTAATACTTTGGAGAATAGGTACAGTTTAAAGAAGCTCCCTCCAAATTTTTGTTTGGAGATGAGTCTGACTAGGTTTCATCCTAACTGCATCACCTATCAGGTATATGACCCTGGGCAGGTAGCTTAATCACCTTTAGCCTCAATTCACAGGGGAGTAGAATGAGAACAACAATGTTCTCTTCATAGGGCTTTGAGGAGGAATAAATGAAACAACATAAAGGGCCTAGGATAGTCCTTGGTACTTGGTTTGTATCCAGCAAATGTTCCTTTCCATCTCCTTAGCCCAAGGGCAGTAGCTGTCGTTGTTATTGTCATCGTTGTTGCTGTTGTTTCTGACTAGGAAAGAGACCGACCCTTCCACAACTCTATTTTACCACCCAGAAAGTTGACTGCTTCAGTTTCTAGGGTAAATTTGAACATTGATCTAAGTCAGTGGTTCTCAGCGAGGGCAATTTTGCCCCCCACCTGAGGATATTTGGCAGTATCTGGGGACATTTTTAATTGTCACAACTGGGAGAGTGGAACAGGTAGGGTACACTAGTGGCACCTATTAGATAGAGGCCAGGAATTCTACTAAACAGCCTACACAAGAAGTACTGGACCCAAAATGTCAAAAGTACTAAAGTTGAGAAACCCTGACCTGGATTAGTAAAGTTGGCACATTTACACTGTTTCTTCAGTGAATACCCATTACACAGATCAGGGTACATGCTTTTCCACTCTTTAGCAATATTTGAAGTCTGCTATCACAACACTCTGAACACAAAATATTCCATTAGTAAAACAGCTATGCTGTTAATTATTTTGTGAATTGTCAAGACATCAGTGAAACAAGAGCTTCTCTGCAGTTCATTAACTGACACAGCTGTGATTCCAGAGAATGTCTACAGGTCTTATCTGCTTAATAAAAACTGACCCAATTCCTCTGTTAATTTAAGCTGTAAAAAGTTCTTGAGAATGGTCCACAAGAGACAATGAGCTTCATCTCCCTTTAAAGGCAAAACAAGAATTCTAAAGCTAAGAGACACTAGAAAGTTAGCAGGGGAAACAAGTAAATAATAAATGTACCATGAGATTATTATTTACATGAGTCAACAGTGATGGAGAAATTATAAGCTTTTATAATCCCACTGAGTCATGAACAGAAGGTGAGCTGCTTACAACATAAAAAGAAGAGCACTTTAATCAGCAGATCCATACACCTTCTACACATTCTGAAGTTTCATCCTAAAGAAAAGTTTGATTTCTTCCATAAGTATTTAATGAGACTTCTGAATAATCCTTGTGGCTTAATTTAATAGTTAAATTCATTCAGAGAGAGCTTACACACTTTCAGGTGCTGATGATAAAAATAATATACAAATGATATCATAATGTCATACTGAACTATACCCAATAAAGTAGTACTGAGTAGATAGTCTCTATAGGCTCTTTCTAACACAACCCATCTTTAAACCAGCCAAATGGGTTCTAGTTTGATTTTATGCAATAAACATTGTCCACTTTTCAGATCCAGAAAGACTCTATTAACCAGTATGGGTTAACCAGTCTTTTCTAAAGACATATCTATGGCCTTAAGGAGACTCTCCTGGGTTTCCCACCAACTCCCCCAACCCTTCCCCTGGTCATCCACCGGTCTGGCCATTTACCTATACTTGTTTCGACACGTAGTAGAAGATCCTAGAGTCTTACTTGACTGTCCTCATTCCCAGCCCATCATTCTCAGGGTTCTTTCCACTACATGACCCTGCTTTTCTACATAATTCGATAGATTTCCACATATACACGCAATGTAAGTAGCCATTCTCTCTTCTTTGTCAATCAATTTTGCCTATATGCTTACAAACAAAAATTAGTACAAAAGAATGGGAAATTTGGAACAGAATAACACTTACAAAAAAAGTTAAAGACTCTTAAATACTGTTCAGGAAATATAAGTTGAAAGCAATCCTGTCTGACATAATTGTGTGAGGCTGTCCCTCTGTAATTCAGGTTTGTCCACCAAAAATAAGTTTAGTAATTGCTTCTAACATTAGCCCTGAAAAGCTTAAACACATAGTCATATTACTTTAAATACTCCAAAAAAATCAACTCCACAGTTAACTTATGGAAATATCTAGTTCTACTAATTTAATCATAGAGAATATCTACCAGTAACATTTGTTATAATAATATTAAGAAACACTTCGTTGTTACATACTTCCCATAGTTATGTACTGAATTTTATCCCCCCAAAATTCATATGATGAAGTCCTAACCAATACCTCAGAATGTAACTATATTTGGAGATAAGGTTTTTGAAGAGATAATTAAAGTCAAAAAAAATAAATAGGGTGTTTATCATATCAGACAGGTGTCCTTATTAGAAGAGGAGATTAGGACACAGACATACCAGGGGGAAGACCATATGAAGAAACTAGAAGCCAGCCATCAACAAGCCAAGGAGAGAGGCCTTGGAAGAAACCAACGCTGCCACCACCTTGATCTCAGACTTCTAGCCTCCAGAATTGAAAATAAATTTCTGTTGTTTAAGCCACCCAGTCTGGTACTTTGCTATGGCAGCCCCAGCAAACAAATACACTCAGGTAGCCTAAACATTCTGATTTTTGAAAAATGTTTAAAATGGAAGAAAAAGTTCCCATGTAACATGGATTATTTCCATAATTAAATGTGATTTACCAATTTTGGCCTATCTGCATCTGACAGAACAAAAGGAAATGGAGCAGATACTGCAGTCAGCCAGTCCTCTGCTTCTCTGGACACTGAGTATCACATATTTATGCTTACATTAAGTCTGACCAATCAGTTAGTTTTGCATTTATAAATGTATAGCTATATTTCATTTTGGCTTGGAAAAAAAAAAGGTTTTATCAATAAAAGTGTAAGGGGGTTAGCGTGTCTTTTTCACCACTTAATCCTCAGTACCTAGAACTATTCTGGACATTGCCATTGCTTAATCAATAGTTATTGAATGCTGAAATAGTCAATGAATAGAAAATACTAGTAGCTTCTGGTTCCTGAGAAGATAGCAAACTAGCACAGGCTGCTGCTTCTCCCCTAAAATTCATCCTTTGGACAAAAGACAGAGGGAACTATAGATCTGAGGAAGCAGTGTAAAAGCTATGAGAATCCAATAAAGATGTTAAATTTTGAAAAACTAAAATAAAAAAATTAAAAGAAAAATAAAAACTGTGAGAAAACTGTTGTGCCAGAGCATGGCTAGGCACAGAATCAGAGGATAGTTTTGGGAGGGACCCTGCTCTCGCCTCTCCTAACCATTGTCTTAAAAGAATCACTGTCTGTCCCACACTATTTGCCAGACAGGAGTAACAATATATCTATATCAAAGTTATCTGACCCAAAGCAATATAAGCGACCAATAAAAGAAAGGAAATGAAAATATGTCTAGAACCAAGTAAAACAATGCTAAATAACATATACTAAAAAAGAAAAGAGAAATGAAAGAATATAAACTGAATAATGCATATAAACATGTATACGACACTTTAAAGTATCATTTAAATGAAGATTTATTTTAAGTACATTCATCAAGAAAGAAAAAGTGTTGGAAAAAATGAGCCAATCCTTGAACTTGGAAAGTGGGAAAAAAGGGCAACATAACAAACCCAGAGAAACAAGGAAGAAGAAAATAATAAAGACACTAACAGAAATCAATACATAGGGAACAAATCCACCCAAAAAATGAGGAAAAACAAATAAGTAAAAGCTTTTAGGACATTAATAGATAAATAGACTCTGGCAATTAGTTTTGGGAGTGAGAAGGAGGGAGAGAAAGAGAGGAAGAGAGAGACAGAGGGAGAAGGATGGGGAAGACAAACACAGGGACAGGGAGAAGATATAAATAGAAAAACAGAAGTGAGGAAGGAATAACTATAGACACAAAAGGATATTAAATTGGTAAAAGAATATTATGAGCTCCCATATGGTACCAAATTTGCAAACGCAGACAAACATTTATTTCTGGAAAAATACAAAATGTGAAATTAATATGAAAGGAAATAAAAAACTTGAATAGATTAATAAGTACTAAAGAAATTTAAAAGACAACTTCTCTTCCTCCACAAAATCCCCTGGTCTTGCTGATTTTTAGGTGCACTCTACCAAACTATCAAAGAACAGATAATTCTTATCTTTCAAGGAAAAGCAGAAAGAAAGAAAGGTGTCCATTTTATGAGGCTGGTGTAATTTTTATTCCAAAATTAGATAAAGATTGTGCAAAAAGAAAATTATAGGCCTATTCAATTACAAATAGTGCAAATGCCAAAAATAAATATTAGCCAAATGAAAAGGTATATTAAAATAAAATTCAATATGACTAAGTAGGATTTATCCCAGCATTGGGAGAAAATTTTAGTAGCAAAAAAAAACACAGCTCACCATGTCATTATATAAACATATAAGAAAGAAAGCATATAATTTTTTCAAGAGATGGAGGAAGATGGATTGGATAAAACCTAAAACATATTTATAATTAAAAAAGAAATCTACTCCTAGAAAACTAGGAATAGAAGAAAACAGACTAAAATTGATTATGGTTATGAACTAAATACTAAAGCAAATATTATGCTTAAAAACTTCATTTAAGGGAAAATTTTAGACACTCTTTTTACAATCAAGATAGGCATTTATAAAAAATTGTATATTGCATTTTGGGGGACTTACAGAATTGCAAGAGGTCCAAGAAACTGCAAGATTATATATGCTTTAGATAGTACTATAAATCCTGGCAAGTGCTCTAAAAAAAGACAGAGATATAAAAGTACAAAGATTGGAAGGGGAGCAATAAAACTGTCCTTTAGGTAATATGATGGTCTACAACAGAAAAAATGATAGAATTAGACAAACTATTAAAATGAACAAGAAGAGTTTTATCAAATACAAAATCAATTTCTAAAAACATGAACATTTCTCTATACTAGAAATAACCAAATAACCAGCTATATATGAGAAATAAAATACCCTTCATAATAGAAATCCTAGAAAAAGAAAATCTAAGGCTTCCCTGTTGGCGCGGTGGTTGAGAGTCCGTCTGCCGATGCAGGGGATATGGGTTCATGCCCCGGTGTGGGAAGATCCCACATGCTGCGGAGCGGCTGGACCCGTGAGCCATGGCCGCTGAGCCTGCGCGTCTGGAGCCTGTGCTCTGCAACGGGAGAGGCCACAACAGTGAGAGGCCCGCGTACCGCAAAAAAAAAAAAAAAAGAGTACTCCAGATGGTTAAAAAAAACCTCAATATAAAAAGTAAAACTGAAGTTAATAAAAGAAATAATCTTGTTTAATGTTTCCCTTGTTATTTTTGACATCCTGTGATAGCAGTACAGGGCTAATTGTTACTTTGAACAGTAAAATAGGCCTAGGGAATTGGGCTGGGTGATATTATAATCATAAGTCAGAGGCAGATCAGGGCACATGAAACGTAATGGAAATTAACTTGTACAAACAAGTTAAAAAGAAGCTCATTTTATCATCCTTTTAAAATACAAATATAAAATTTGATGAAAATACCAAATGTTTTTATTTTGCATATAAACATAACCTATTTGAGTTTGAAATAAATTATAAACAGGGAATTTTCCTATGCCGATGCACAGCAAAGAACAAGTATGTTCAGGCTTACATTACTATCAGTGCAGTTTCATTTAGGATAAGAAGTGATGATCTCTACTGAAAATAATTTGATTGTGACCATTAGATGTGTTAATGGGAAAAGAGTAGTGTCTGGCCTGGAAGTCAGGGGCCTGGGTTCGAGTTCCTTCTTTGGCTCTGGCCAGAAGTATGATTCTGCCAAAGTCACTTAACCTCTCTGGGTTTCAGTTTCCTCATCCATGAGTGAGGAAGTTAATCAAAATATTGATTAGTCTTATCAATATTTTCTCGCATTCTGGACCCTTCTGAGAATCTCATGAGTACTAGGTATCTCTCTCTTAAAAATTCTCAGATGATTATGCACAGAAAATTGTGAATCAAACGTTCAAGGATTCACAGATCTGCAAGGGGTCCCTGCACCTCAGATTAAATACTTGTAAACTAGCAAATACCTACAGTTCCTTTTAACTCTAAAAGAAAAACAAGCAGAGATGTATGTCAAGGAAGAATACTAGATTTCTGGCTTCTGTAACAGAATGCATGAAATGGTCATTGACTGAAAAAGACAACACTGAAACTGAAATAGGTATTGGTAGGAGTGGGAGAGGAGAGAGATTATGAATTTTGGACTTGTTAACTCGGACATAATAAGTCAGACATGTTACTCACATATTTGCATGGAAACATTGAATAGAAGCTGGGTTACCAGTAGGTACGGCACTCAAAGGAAAAGTTTATGCTGTGGACATAAATTTGGGAGCCATTAGCATGTACATGAGCATACATCAGCATATACATCACGGTGATGAGAGCTCCCAGTGACAAGGGAATGGTAAGAAAGGACACAGAACAAAACTTAAGTAACTCTAATATTTAAATGCTAGGTAGAGAGTGATGACCCTACAAATGAAACGAAAGGAAGAGCCAAAGAGATAACCATACTGTTGTGTCATAAACTTCAGAACCCTGAAAGTATACCTTATAAATTGGTGAATAGAAAAACATCTCCTCTTTCCTCTGGGTCTGACACTGGCCCATGATTTTGCACAAGGTTTGGATAGAGGGTCAGACATTAGATTTTATTCCCTCAGTCCCTTAGGCATAAGCTGAACGGCCAGATGCACAGAAGCCAAGAGAAGGTGCTCCAAGACAGAACAGTCAACAATGGCAAATGCTGATAAGAAGTGGAAGAAAAGATAGATAGCTACTGAATTGAATGGCATGGATGGAAAACTAGAGACCTTTAAAGGGGCTGTTTTAAAGGCATGTTGAGGACAAAAAGTCTGATTTGGGTGTACTGAGATGTAAGCACAAATTGAAACAATGGAAATATTGGCATCAAAATACAGACCATTCTCTCAAAAAGTTCAGTTGTGTAAAGTGGTAATTGGTTAGATATAAGGAATAACTTTCAAAAAATTCAGCTATGTAATGGAGTAGTTGGATAAAAATAAGAAATAACTTTGGGGACATTGCATTATTATTTTCATGGAAAGAACTCTAGCAAGTTTGAAAGCCAATGGGAAGGGTACAGTTGAGAGAGAGAGGTTGAATGCCAAAAACTAAAGGTAATAATAATTAATGCAATATTCCTAGTAATGGAAGGATGGAATGGAATGGCAGTGATAGGACCCAGAGCATAGAGTGGAAGAACTGTCCCAGGACAGAAGAGATAGTTCCTCTATCAGTAGGTAAGGTAGATAAGATGGTTTCAGTTGTGGATAGTTTGCGTGATTGGCAGCAGAAACATGAATGAGCAGGAAGATGAATGAATGTAATGGCTTCCATTTTCTCTATAAAGAAACAGATAAGGGCATTTGCTAAGAGTGATGATCAAGAATAGGTGAGGTAATTGGAGGTTTAAAGAAAAGTTATAATAAAAATGTACTGTGACGATTAGAAGGGTTTACCAGAGAAGCATGGGAGATTTGCCAGGCAGTGCTGATCGTTTATTTAAAACTGGTGTTCATGGATTTTTAGTAGAAATGATCTTCTCTGTTGTGTGGTTTTCTCTGGAAGTTCTATGTTACTTGATTATAGCAGGGAAAAGGTGTTAGTTAGGTCCACTCAAAGCCGCCAAAGGGATTAGGAAAAAACAAAAAAAGATGGAAGAACAAGAGTATTTAGGATATTTCCAGGAGAGTCACTGCAATTACAAACCTGTAACCTAAATAGATAATGAGGGCAGTGAACTAAAGAAGGCTAATGAATGGAGAGGAAAAGGTTATAATAGAGAATGATGACACAAGGTGGCAGAAGAGGATGTTATAATGAGATTTTGAATGAATAGTTTTGAAGATGGAGCAACTATGCCTATACAGCATACGGTTTACCTTTGTTGTCCTGAGTTAGCGATCAGAAAAATACAAAATTTGTCCCAAACTTTTTGTCTCCCCCGGTGACCTTTCTATCTAGGAAGTTTATTGGTAATCCTTTCTGTGAAGGCACGTTTTGAACAGGGCAGAAGTACAAACTCTTACAGATATGGTTATGACTATAATGACCATCTTGATTAAAATGAACTAGACTCATTATTTTCCTCCTGCCCCTAAATCTGTCCTTCCTCTCATCTTCCATAGTCCTGTGAGTTCTTCTAGGTACCAAGTACTGAAGCATGAGAGTCACCTTTGACTCTACCTCGTACCTCCGTTGGACTCAATAAGCAGTCCACAGCCCGAATAATTATTTCTTCACACTGTGTTTCATATCTATCCCCTCTTCTCCATTCAAGTTATCATCAGCTCCGTTCAAGCTAGGCCCATCTCATGCCTGGACTCTTGCAGTCACCTCCCAAAGGCCTGTGTTGCTATAATTTACACCCTTCATGCTTTCTTTGGCCTCAATACCTTTAATATTTGCCATTATCTTCAGGATAAAGATCTCATTTGTTTTGTATAAAAATACCACCTATATTGTTAGTCCCTGAAGTTAAGGATATTTATGATTTATACATTTTGATATTCCTCGTTAAACAGTCCAGCTTCTAATAATTACTCAATAAACATGTATGAATTTGACACACTCACTTGGCTCTGACACTACTGTGTATGACACCAGCTTTGTCAAAAACCTAACACACAAAAAATTCCTTGGTTTAAGTCTTCCAAGGAATATACTGCCTTCATGTACTCATTTTCTATCAGGATAGCTGTAGACAGATATATGCCTAGGTGACTATAACCTATGGCAGATTTCAGCCACTTCTCTAAGATGACCTTCGAGATTTTCCGAACACAGCTGGATTCATGACTTCAGGCTTCTTTCAGACTGATGTTCCCTCCACATCACTGTACTGATTCTACAAAGTGATCTGTAAGTTTTTTTCCATGACACTTGGACAGTTTAGGTCTTGATCAAAAACGTGGGTAGAAGCTGAGAGTCTGAATATCTGTAATCTTAAGAGTGTTAGAGGATAGGCCACCCTCATCAAAATTATGATGTACATGGAATTTGTTTTTCGCACACAAAGCTCTGCTTTTACTCCATGTTCCTCTCGGTATCTTTCCCTCTATACCTTATTCAGGTATGAAATGTCTTTAATGTTCTTTCTTCCTTCTACCTTTATTAAAACATTTTCTTTAAGACAGTATCCTACCTGTATCTATAATCTAGTACATAGAAATAAATCATTTATTAGCTACAATTTTTAATAATCGTAATTTATTTTTCATTATAAAAATACAAGCTGAAAATAAAAGGTGTACAAAAATAAAAGTTATTTAAAAATCCTACAATCTAGGAATAACTAAGTTATTTTAAAGCCTTCCAGGCTTTTTAAATGCCTGATCATTGACTTGCATCTTTTTTAATATAATTATCAGCATTCTATGCATACAGATCTCTGTCCTATTTTTTAACTTAATATTCTAGCAAGACCTTAATTTTTCTCAGTACCCACTTGTTTATAATTAGGGAAATTCTTAAACATTAATCTGGAAAACTGCTTAAAGAAAAATATGCTCAGGCACCCAGAGATTCTAAGTCAGTATGAAACAAATATTGAAGTTTGAGCAATATCTGAGGTTCCACTACTACAAGTTCCTTAGACTATCACAACTTTACTGATTTCTTTACCCACCCTGGAGGAAGCAATTAGTTGTACCAACTACTCATTTATCAGTATTTTTTTTTTTTTTTTTGCGGTACGCGGGCCTCTCTCACTGTCGTGGCCTCTCCCGTTGCGGACCACAGTCTCCGGACGCGCAGGCTCAGTGGCCATGGCTCACGGGCCCAGCCGCTCCGCGGCATGTGGGATCCTCCCGGACCGGGGCACGAACCCGTGTCCCCGGCATGGGCAGGCGGACTCTCAACCACTGTGATACCAGGGAAGCCCTATCAGTATTCTTAAACTAGCTCCGCTCTGCTCTTCAGAGCACCCACACTAAAATCCACAAGCCTGGATGAATCCCATTATCTACCCTCTCTACTTCTGTATCCACATCAGAGACTATCCCCGTCATGCAATTCGTTACCACTACAAATTTATAATTTTCTTTAATTATCTCTAAAATCAGTAATGAACTCCTAATTGGTAAATCTAATTGATGTTTTCAGTCTTAATCGATGGTCAACCCTGCAGCATTTATACTGTTCTGCTTAAAACTCACTTCTTTGTGCTTAAAACTTGTTTTTCCCATAAATTCCACAACCACTTCTCTCTTCTGACACTTCCAATGTCCCACAGGCCCTTCTCAGTGTCATTCACGGGCTCCTCTTTGTTCACCTATTCCTTCAACAGCTTCAGCACAGTCTTTCTCTCCATCTCTTTCTGATCATTCATGTGATATCCAGTACCTGCATTTTGAGACATATCCACCTGAAAATTACACAGATATCTCAAATTTAACAGATCTAAAACTGACCTTATCATCCTCTCCTTAGGGATGGGGGCAGGGCCTCACTCATCCAGTATGCCTTCTCTCAGTTACAGCCATCACCAACTGGAGTCATCCTCTATATCTCTTTCTCCCTATTCCCTACATTCAATAGGTCAAAATGTTTGAACTAACACACAAGATCAGATGGTCACATTGGACACCCATGAAACAGATCAGAGTATCAAGTGTCACCAACAATTTAAAGAAGAGAGGCACAGATGAAACCAGGAGTGGTCTGGGACATCCCACATGACTCCCTAGTTCCTTCCTTCCCACACAGGACATTCTCTCTCTGGCCCAGAATGATCAATGAGGGATTCAAGGGAAGTTTTATGGGGTTCCCCACACAGACAAAGACATATAAGTTATAAAACTTCTACATGTTATATATCCAGAGAAATGAATAGCTCATATGGTATCTTCCAGGGATCCATGCCTTATAGATTCTATACTTATTTACTGTAAGTCATCCTTTAACCAGGGTCATTTGGAAAAGACGTTCACTAATTAAGATCTCTTCTTCCTATAAACAGCATTCATCTATTTACTTGGAGAGCCAGTTGACAAGGAGAATAGACCAAGTCACCTGCCTTCTTTTCTTTCTCCCAAGGTATCCTCCTGTGAAGGGAATAAATGAATCATCGGTCAGCTGCCAGATGCTTTAATTCCTTCTTCCCAAAGTTCAATTGACTATACCACCTACATAGCATCAGAATATATCCCTTACTTCCTATCTCTACTGGAGCACATCAGCTCATCTCTGGCCTGAACCTTTCCCATAACTACCAACTAACCAAGTAACTTCAGTTTCCCCAAGTACATGTCTCACTCTGCTGCCATAGATGCTTCCTGAAAATGCACATTTAACCATATCCTTTTCTGGTTCAAAATCCTTTGGCCAATATAAAATGTACTTCATCAGCTTTCCCCCGCTTACATTTCCAGATTTTTTCCCCCAACACGTTCCCTGATATCCAGCCAGACCAACCTATTCTCTAACACTCCATGCCTAGCAAAGCCCCCAAGGTCTCACACGGATGCCCACGTTCAGCCAATACTTTGCAATGTCATCTTTTCTTGAATGCCTTCCCTGAACCCCCACATTCAGTTCAGGCAATAATCACATCCTCTGTATTGCCACTGTTCCTTGTAAATAATAAGTAAAATAGTTCACTTTAGAAAACATTGACTTTGAATAAGATGTTGTGCCGAGTTTTCTATTTGCCTCATACAATTTAATCCTCAGAGCACCCTCTGAAATATGTACTGTTATTCTGATAATTTACAAAAGAGGAAACCATGGCTTGGATACAATACATGACTTACCCAGAATCACACAGTTATTAATGAAAAAGGTTAGGATATGAATGTAGCCCTGTTTTACTCCAGAGCCCTCCTCCTTAAACTCAGTCATAGTATGTCTCTACTCACCCATTACACAGCTTCCCTAATTAAATCGACAAACATTTGTTAAATGACAATTTGGTGCCAGGCACAGTGTGAGGCTTCACTGAGTAAGGCACGGAGAGTAAATCTAATTTAAAAAGTCACCCTCTCTAATTAAAGAAATCACCAGTTTTAATTTCACTTAAAAAACCAAACTAGTATATACCACCCCTTACTACTTCAATCAAGAATTAGAGTGTCAGACACAGTGTGAGATTTCATTCCATAAGGAAGGGAGAGTAGATCCAATGTGAAATTATATCCTTAACTTGATTAGCAAAAAAATCTGCATCAGGTTTAGCAGTGAATTTCTCTGGGGATTTAAAGTTACCTAGAAATTGCTGTCATTCATGGGCTTTTGTGGGATCATTTATTACATTGCACAGGCATTACCGTTGCCGGTACTTTTTTTTACATCTGCCCTATATCTTGCACTTCAGTGACTTAAACTCACATTCCCTTGCCAGACAAAAGATATTCATCTGGCATACAGCTGGGGTAGAACCCTCAGCTTGTATCTCACCTGTGACAGAGAATGAGATAGCATCTTAACCAGCTTCTTCCTCATAGTTTACCTCAAAGCAATTTATATGTTGTTACTATTGGTTCCATTTATATATGATAATTCAACTGAGGCGCTAAAAACACCTGACATGTATCATCTCATCCATGCTCAAATCATTCTTAAGATGAGAGATGGGGAAATAATCTCAAAGTATTTAAGGGATTTTCGTGAAATCAGTAAGTAGAAAGTGACAGAAGCAAAAGGTTAGCCAAGATCCTCTGATTTTCTCTAATCTTTGCCACAATCCATATACACTTTAGCATTACTACAACGATAGATGTCTAACAACTTAGCAGATTTTCATTTATCCTAGACTCTAACATGCATATTTTGAAACTACATTCTTCTAGTATATATATACTTCCACTATATACTTCTAGTATATACTACATACTTCTAGTATATACATACTTCCACTATATACATATATATATGTATGTATATATATATATATATATATATATATATATATTCCTCAGGTAATTTTTTTATTATCCAGGCTGAGATCCTACTTCCTACATTGTTCCTCATTGATACCTTGCACTGAAATGATGCCATTAAAATTACTAGTCTCATTTCTACTATACACACATTAGTACATAAAAGAATTCCCATAAAGGGATTTATACAATGATGTCTTTGTAGAAATGAGATGTGTGTGACTATGAATATATGTGCAGGCATTTTAATAAAAATTATTGTCTTTTTGAGATGTTCTTCTTGAAGTTAATTGAGGCACAGGGTGTGCAGAATATAGTGCATGGGCCTGCTGTTTACTAGCAGGAAGAGGCTAGATAGCTGAAAACCAAATTTCCTGATTCCACTGAGATGGGCTTCTGGATGTAACCCGTGTTGCATGAATCAGCTGTCCTCCTACAGACTTTCATTCAGAATTCAGAGGAGGCAGGGAGCATGATGGTTTTGCAGGGGAAGTCCTCTGTGGCTATGCTGGTCGATTCTTATTCTGAGTCCCCTGTTTGCGACAAAGGCAGCAGCCCCATCAGGGGCCAGTTCTCCAGAGTGCTTTAACATCCTCCTTCCTAGGGTCTATTTCTTCATTCCTTCCTATGATTCTATGAGATATGTACATCCTTAATAAATCCCTTTCCACTTAAACTAACTAGAGTTCGTTTGGTTTTATGCAGCTAATGAATATAACTTAGACTAGAGAATGTGGCTCTTGCTGTGATAACAAACCTAAAGTAGGGCACTGGTTGAATGTAGCAGGGAAGCAGTCCAGTGGTTGGCCACAGGATAAGGATGTCATAGATGAAAACACAGACAACAATTATTATGTGACAGTGACCATATGGTCAAATTATGATCCTTAGAAGGTAGACATACGCCAACTACCTTAGAAGGTAGACATATGCCAACTAAAGCTATAGCATGAGATAAAATGCTAGGAAATTTCAAAATATTAGTGTGTAGTGTTGGTTTCCTGCCTCTTTCAGCATCATCTTATAAGAAAGACCCACCTAGAAAACCTTCCAGAAGAGATAGAAAAGAGCACAGCTCCTCTAAAGGAGGCACTCTTTTCTCCCTTTCCCTGTAAGAGGAGTTGAAGGAGAGTCCTACAATTTGGAAACGTATGAAGTTGACAAATCCAGCTATTTCTATACCACAAACCAAGGCAGTTAAAAGTTGTAGCTGCATAATACCAAGTAACCTACCAAGGACTTAATGGGCTGTGTCAAAAGAGCACATAGTCTCTCCCTGGTCAAAGACCGAACAGTTTGAACATCCTAAATAATACATGCAATTGACTGAAATGCTGAAACATATAAAATATCCATGATTCCACAACTACACTTGAGAGAGACAGAGACATTGAGAAAAGCAGCAGCAGCAGAGGGGAGGAAGAGGAGAAGAACAAAGATGATGACTGCCATAACAGGGAAGTAGGAAGGAAAGCACCAGAATACCAAACAATAGCAGCAACTTACCGAGTACCATTGGAAGTTACAAGGGAACCAACTCCTCACTGTCAAAACGGCAAGAAATAAGATTTATGCATTTGCCCTGTCTTTCCTCAATGAACTATATTTTAAGTAACTCATGAGAGAAAGTCTTCATTACAAGACTCCACATAACAAATGTGAAAGAAATGATAAAATTGGAAAATCATGATTTTGCAACCCGTAATGTAATATCTGCATCAGGCAATGGTCATCGATGATAAAACTATTAGGTAAACATTTGATGGGAACTTATAATGAAGAGATAGGACTGAGACCACTCACCTCTACCATTTATTTATTATAAAAATAGTCTTGCCCTCCAAAAAAGCAGCAGCAGAATCTAATCAAGGTTGACTTAATGTTCACTTACAGAAAATATAAGAACAAAGGAACAATTTAAATAACATCAGAAGAAAGAAAGCAGGCACAATCAGAACAACAGACCTTATTTCTGTAAACAAATTGATGTCACTACATGTAAAGAGATATAGACAAGGATAGAAAATTAGAATGAGAAATAGGCAGAGGAGGAACTATTCTACATTAAGAGAGAAGGCACATAAAAATAAAATAAACAATCGAGTTAAAAAAGAAAACTATAAAATTTTTTTTGAGACAATCTTGGAAATAGGATTATGGATTATGGTTCAGATATTATACAAAATATTATCTGCCTTGTTAGAGTTGATAATGGAGGCTGGTTATATAAGAAAATAGTCATTTTTGTTTTAGATACTAAAATATGTAGGGGTGAAATCATATTTGGGGTTGGCTTTAAGATGCTTTAACAAAAATTTCAGAGATGAAGTGATATTTTGATTATTGTTGAATCTAGGAGATGAATACAGGGGAGGATTTTTTTTTAACAATTCTTTTGTTTTCATTAGGTTGAAAATTTTCATAATATAAAAAGTTGTGTTTAAAAGGCAACATCAACAACAAAATCTAACTACAAAATTGCAGCCTTAGCAGGAGGTACTCTTTCACACAAGGGCGCCTGCCCTACTGACAAAGCTGGCACCATCCACGTAGACCATCAATTTAAGAGAGGGGGAAGCGAGTGATTCACAGAGGCCACAAAATAAAGAGTCTTCAGGCCTAAAAATGACACTACACAAGATTTTTGTTGCTCTTAATTCACGCATGAAACTGACCAGAAGTGCAGTACAATTTTGAAGAAATTCTTCTGTCAAAGAAACTCCAAGACTAGCCATCCGTAGCCTAGGCTATTTAACCCTAAAGCAACCCGCAAGGAAGGGAATTTTACTCAATGACAGAACCAAGTGCTGTCAGGTAGGTTTAACAAGGAATTTTTTCTGTTGCCAGTAAAGGGAGTTTCTGCCGTCTGCAAGGTGGGATTTGCTATAGACCTGTGATGCTGTATGTTTCCTATTTTCCCATTTTTGGAACAAAATCTTTCACTGAAGTCATCCTGCTCCTATTTGACACTGTTTATTGAATGCACTGAGGGCAAATAACTTACATATTAATATATTAACTCACAGGTGACCATTCCACAAGGAATCACATTTGGACCTCATACAGTGTACTGTACACCACCCTTAGGAGCCCTATTCTATGGTGTCTAGGAGTCATTCCGGGAAGCTCAGATCTCCCAAGTAATCTGTGAGCTATCGACATTATACTTAATAAGTGTTTTCCAGTCTAAATTATCTAGAATGGAATCTGTCGTCTGCAACTAAGACCTCTGAAAAATTCAGGAGTTTTAAAACCACTGCCTTTCAAGCTTTTCCCAGATTTGTTACAAGATAAAGAGTTTGAAACAACTTTTGTACTTTGCTAGAACTGCCGTAACAAAGTACCAGAAACTGGGTGGCTTAAACAACAAAAATGTATTACCTCACAGTTCTCACAGCTAGACGTCCAAGGTCAAGGTGTTGGAAGGTCTGGTTCTCCCTGAGGGATATGAGAAAAAATCTGTTCCATGCTTCTCTCCTCACTTCTGTCGGTTTGCTGATAATCTTTAGCATTCCTTTTCTTGTAGATGCAGCAGTGTGATCTCCACCTTCATGCTCACGTGGTGTTCTCTTGGTGTGCACGTGCATCTACATCTCTAGGTCCAAAATTTCTCCTTTTTATAAGGACACCAGTCATATCAGATTAGGCCCACTCTCATGACCTCATTCTAAATTAATTACCTCTATAAAGACCCTGTTTCCATATAAGGTCACATTCTGAATTACTGGGGGTTAGGGCATCAAAATATCTTTGGGGGGGCACAATTTCAGTTCATAAGATATTGTGTACAGTTTAACAAAAATTATAGCCATTAGTCTTTAGACCCTGGTGTTTGTACTAAAACTGTGAAGTAAATCTTACCAAATACTGGGTAAAACTGAGCTTCACAGTATGAATGCTAAGTACCAAATTATAATAATGATAAATATGGCTTGATAGTGTCAGCTATAAAACAGCTTGAAATGACTAAGTTTACTTTACAACCCAAACATGCTAACACAGAAAGCGAAAGCTGAAATATTTTAATGGTTCTTGCATGCCTTAGAAACACATCAGTCCAGCAGAGGAGATGTAAATGAAAAGGAATACCTCATAACCACTTCAAATTCAAAGTTAATCTCAATTATAGAATACCTATCAAAGGTAGCCAGCAGAAGTCTTCATTTTGATTTGACTTTAGGATTTCTTCATGGAGAATAGGCAACATCTATATAAGTAGTAGAGCAAAATCTAGATTCCTGAATAGACTTCAAGAGATAAAATTTCTCAAAAAGGGAGTGAGGTATGATGTAGAAACCAGAAAAATTTTCATATTCAATACTGAGTTTATATCTAAATAAGCAATTTCAACAAAAGGTCAAGGTTAATAATAGTGTCACATTTTTCTAAAACAAACTGGTCATTATTCAACCACAATTCAGAGGGCAAAAGTTTTTTCATTGCCAGCAGTGGTCATGGAGTCATACTGATGCTCTCCCTAAACACACTCATGTGCACACACGCACACAGGCACACACACACACACACACTCATGCCTAGATTCCTGTGGTCAGAAGTTAGAGATATAACTAACTAACTTTGGCCATTGGTCTTTAGCCATGAGTAGGACCATTACTCAAAGGCTCACAAGTGGTGCATTGCACATCTACAATACACAACCTATTGTATTGCTATATACCTAGACCCAGTAAATGAAATCTAGAGTTAAGCAATGTACAAACTGCACATCTGTATGTCATGGTCCTGATCATGAAAGGCAGGAAATGTGTTCACCATTGTTTACCACCACATCTTCATCACCTAACAGGCTGTTTTGTATATAATACTGATTATGAATGCATGAATAAATATAAATAAGCTAAATAAGACATATGACTCAGTAGCTTAAAATTAATCTAATCTGGATTTCTCTTAGTTTAGTAGTCTTTATATTTCTGAATGTTTCTTTAAACATCATTAAATTCTTTTCTATTTTGGTTTATTACAGGATATTGAGTATAGTTCCCTGTGCTATACATTAGGATGCTGTTGTTTATCCATTCTAAATGTAATAGTTTGCATCTACCAATCCCACCCTTATTGCTTTTATTTTAAAAAAAAATTTTTAACATCTTTATTGGAGTATAATTGCTTTACACTGTTGTGTTAGTTTCTGCTGTATAATAAAGTGAATCAGCTATACATTAAATAAGATAGTACATGAAAAGGTTTCACCCTAAATAAATGTTTTGTTAACATCAATATACTCAACACATTCTCTTTAAGAAATGACAATCTGACACACTAAAACAAGAACAATATCCTATTTTTATTCAGCACAGATTACTTGGAACATTCTACTTATGGAATTCCATGGAGGTAATATGAAAAAAAAAGATCAACTTCTACCATTTTCTACATGAAAAATGAAGCACAGAAAAGGAAAGTTAGCACAAAATAAAACAAATATGCATATTAATGAAGGTTAAGATGATAGTCCGAAGACTTCTATTGCCAGCTCTTTCTTTTGTCTTCTAAAAGTCAGGATCAACTTTAGAAGATTCATTCCAAAAATCACAATGTAGATTAAACCAATAATTTGTAATCACCATGCTTGCTTCCTCCTGCCACTCACTATAAAGTTGCCACGGTAGCAACTTTTCCTTGACAAAAACAGAAGTCACTTTAGAATTATATGAATGAGTCCTTACCCTCTACCTGCAAAGAGATGCAGCCTTTGCCAACCAGAAGAAAGAGGTCAAAATATTGGAGAATTATCTCTGAATGGCTGCCAGCATCTCCCTTAGATCTCTATGCTTTCTTCAAATATCTGGACTTTTAGCAACTAAAAAACATACTCAAAATGTGTAGAGTAGTTTCAATAGGAGCTGATTGAGTTGAAAGCTAACATAGTTTTCCTAAAATTGTGGAGATAAGTATTTAATCCAAAACCTAGCCTGAAATTTTTTGGCCAAATGCCCAAACTCTAAGCAATGTTTGAGTCCCTGGCCCTGTGACAATGTGTTCTCTTGCATAAAACTGCTGAAAATCAAAGCTAAAAGCCTTCAACAGAAATATAAATATAGAATGTGATTAAGAGGTGCTCTGCCTCAATACACCCCATCGTTAGAAACAATAACTGCTGCATACCAGTATTCCTGTTAATTGTGTCAAAATTGACCAGTGACCAGCGCTAGACCTGGAAGAATGCATTTTTTTCCTAGACAATGAAGAACTAGAATAAACTTATTTTAATAATATGTTACAATTAATTTTATACTTAGTAGGTCAAGTTTTTTTTTAATTTCACTAATTTTAATGGGACCTTTTCAGAGCAATTCTGAATAGGTATTGCTATCAATTTCCTCAAAAAAAAAAAAAAAAAGAAATTTGGTACTATGAATTGATAATGTAGAGAAGTGGGAATATATAGATAGATATATGTTTTGAGGATATTAAGTTAGTAAGTGACACTAACTGACATATATTGAGCAATTAATTTTTACCTGTCTGATAGTCTTCTAAGTGTTTTATATGGATTACTTCATTTAATCCTCATAATAAACCTACAAGATGAGTATTATTGTTTCCCTCACTCTTCCTTCAGGAGGGAGATTAAATTATTTTTCCAAGCTCTCAAAGCTAGAGCCAGAATTTTTCAAGGAATCTGACTAAAAAGTAGAAAATCATTCATAGTGTTCAAGCTTTTTGCTTGTTGGGAGTGGGGACCAAGAGATTCTGGTATTGTCTCTTTCTAAGCACAGTATTCTTCTCCCTAGTTTCCTTGTATCAGAAATTAAACATGTCTAATTATACAAGATGAAAGGAAATGGCAATATACTGTGGATTCCATCTATACTCAAGGGTTTTGTTATTATAACTGGTGCAAGAAATGGAACTAGCATAACTGAATGGTGAAATCACCATTCTGGTGAGCTGGAAATCAACACTACGTATATATTTTTATTCTTTTGTTGTATTTAACTCATATTCCCCCATGTAAGTAGGATTTAATAAGAGAATGATTAAAATATGGTAGAAATTATATTCCACGTTTACACTGCACCTGCTGAACAAGCATTGAACTAAGTTTAACTGGTGAATGAAGCTATGTGCTGTTATTACCAGCAAAGTTGATTTGTTTTAATGAACTACCTTGACACAAGGTTAATAAGTAAAATTGATAGTGTAATATGGATCATGAAACAGCAATACCTCTTAAGTGTATTTCAAGATACCTTTTAAAAACTAGGAGTAGAGATAACAAAATAGTTCACTGGATCCTCACATTTGCAAACACCTACCAGTACAGCCAGATACTTCCTGAACTTACGTTACACCACAGTAGGCCCTGACCATGTCTGGAGGCAGCAGTCACTACACATTCTAAGATGTTCTGAAAGGCAAGTGGTTGCAGGTAGGCTGCAGCTCAGAGCATTTGCCTGACATCTTTCATACATTAAAAAAAAAAAAGGTCAGCTAAATTTTGATGCCTTGTACCTTCTACTCTACCAGTCATTTAAGTATAAATAAATAAATAATTGTGTGTGTGTCTCTGTGTGTATTTTTACCATCCTAACAACTTCATTTATAACATTATTTGAAGCTGTCCCGTGTTTTAGTTAACATTTCAGTTATTTTCATTCTTTATAGGTGCCTGTGCAACAGCCTCTCGTGCCATTACTCTGTCTCTTGTTAATACACCAAATAACCCCTCTATAACATAATTCAATATTACATAAAGCTTACTGTGATCACCTTAAACGCAAGGTCTCTGTCATTCACATTGGCATGTCTTGTCCCAAGCTATAGCCTGGTAATTGCTCAATAGGTGCAATTTAAATTGAAGTGAAACTAAACCTCAACTCAATAACTACGCTGGTACAACCAGCAAGATCGCTGGTTCATTTGTTAATTTATACTTTCATTCAAAAAAGAAATATTTACTGAGTTCTTAATGTGACAGTAGCCACTGCTCTGGGGGATGAAAAGACAAAAGTGAGACTCGGTGCCAGCTCTCAAGAAGAAAGTAGGCCAGTGTGGAAGGTCAATATGAAAAGAGATAATTATATGATCCAGCAATCCCACTTCTGGATATATATCCAAAGGAAATAAAAACAGGATGTCTAAAAGATATCTGTACTCCCATGTTTATTGCAGCATTATCCACAATAGCCAAGATATGGAAACAACCCAAGTGTCTGTCAGCGAATGAATGACTAAAGATGTGGTGTATATATACAATGGACTAATAGCCATAATAAAGAAGGAAGAAGATGGATGGGCCATGGGGCAGTATGCTGGTGAAAAAAAAGTCAGACAGAGAAAGACAAATGCTGTACGATATCACTTGTAAGTGGAATCTTAAAAAAAGCCGAACTCATAGAAACAGAGTAAAATGGTAGCTACCAGGGGGCTGAGGGGGGTGGAGGAAATGAGATGCTGGTCAAAGGGTACAAACTTCCAGTTATCAGATAAATCAGTTCTGGGGATCTAACTCACCGCATTGTGATTATAGCCAAAAATACTGTACTATATACTTGAAAGTTGCTAAGAGAATTGATCTTAAATGTTCCCACCATAAAAAAAGAACTAGTAATTATGTGAGGAGATGGAGGTGTTAGCTGACACTATAGTGGTAATCAAATTGCAATATACACGTGTATCAAATCAACATGTTAACTTACAAAATGTTATATGTCAATTATATCCCAATAAAGCTAGGGAAAAAATAGGATACAACAAGAAAAAAGAGAGAGATAGTTACATGCTTAGGAAATGCAATGAAGGCCCTATACGTAGTGTACTAGGAAGAGACAGGGAAGTGTGGAAGCTGAATGCATAAGGATTCTAGAGCAAGAGGTCACTCAGTTACGACATGACTATGGTACCAGGGGTACACTAAAAAACCAATGAGTTAAGAAAGAAACTTGTAAATAGTATAAACTCAGTATAAAATACTCATATATTTTGCTTTTGAAAGTGCAAAATACAACTAACCTTACAGGATAATTAGGTTTCATGCTCCCTCGCAGAAACGAATGATGAGAAGTATACAGATGCTAGGCACAGGACACCTTAGATTCAAGTCAGCATCTGGAGGTCCACCATTACCCTTAGAACTTATAGTTAACTTACCTATGGGAGTGACTTTGAAAACCTGTGAATAAAGTTATTCTCATCTTTAGGTAAGTCTTTGCAAAACCTTTTAGAATCATCTCCATTAGAGAAGCTGCCAGCTTGTCTTGCAGGATTGTGGCTGCTAAGTGCTGACAATACCCTGAAGTTAATTCAAAAGAGGCTTTAAAAACGATAACTGTAATGAAACATAGATTGAAGGGTTACCTGAAACACTACTTTCCAATTACTTCAAATGTATAGATATACTTCCACAATACTTTAAGCCTTCAGAAACACCAAAAGCCAATAATTCTAATACCCAGGAGATATCTGATACTTTTTTGGAACTAATTATAGCAAGTATATAATTTAAAGGTATTAACCAATAGTTAGGGCCAATAAACTTTATGTAATTAACAAAATTGATTTCAACCAAAATACCTTCTTCATTTTGTCACCTTCTAAGAACATACATAAAACGTGTTATATTACACAAGGTAAAATGAATTTTCTGCAGAAGACTACCTTAACACTGTTTAAAATTGGTCAGTCTATCAAACCTACTTGTTCCCCCAAAAGACTGGTAAACTGAGTCAAATGGTTTATTTTCTTTAATTTTAAAAATATCCATTAATGTGGTAGCCTTAATCGTTAAAAGTTAACCCTTTCATCAAGTAAAGACATAAAACATATACAATTGACTCTTGAACAATGCAGGGCTAGGGGGTGCCCACCCCTGCTCAGTAGAAAATCTGCTTATAACTTTATAGTTGGTCCTTGTATTGGAGGTTCTGCAACCTCAGATTCAACCAACCTCAATACATATTATTCGAACCAAAATCTGCTTACAGATAGACCCTCGCAGTTGTTCAAGGGTCAACTGCATTTACTGTATTCTTAAGGAAATTTAAATTAGATTAAGAAAAATTAGGTTCATTCATATACAGCTCACACTACCCATTTTTGCTTAAAGAGCTAAGTTCTAGGTACTCAGTAGACATTGAAATATATTTACAAAATTGATTGCATGAAACAGGGCTTACTTTTAAATATTCAAGAGTAAGGGCTTCGCAGTAAGGCAGAACTATTCTAGTTCCAGCTCAGCCGCATACCAGCTCTGTGAACTAAGGATGTTAACTTAACCTCTCCAAATCATAGTTTTCTAACTGAAGTATTAGGGAACTAATGCCAAGCTAATGGAATGCTAAAAAAGTAAAAGTAATGGCTATAAAACATTGATCACAAATCTAGGTACATAGTACATGTTCTTTTTATTACACATACTGTACTTTGAAAAAATCAACTATTTTCTAAGCTTACAGGGAAAATATTCAACACCAATATTTATTTATAATACCGTCTGTGGCAAAGGACATGTATTATGCTTTTATCTAAGATGTCAATGAAAAAATTCAATGTCTTGTGGGAAACTTCACTAAATGTATAACTGCATTAAATGTATAAAGCAAAACAAAGTAAAGATGGCATATAAACCATCTACATAGTGTCACCATAACTTTCAAAAAGTATGTCTGTCATCTTCACAGGCTTAGAACAAAGACTGGAAGGAAATGAGTCAAGATTTTTATTAGCAGTTACTGGTGGCAATTTTTTTAAATTTTACTTCTCTTTTATAAAATTCCTAAAACTGCACATATTACTTCCATTATCCAAAAAGGGCTGCATTTGAATAAGCTGACAATCATTTTCACATTTTAAACTAATTGACCCAATAACTTAAAACAATAGAATAGATAATAATTGTTGCTAATTTCATACATATTATTTCTCTTTTCCCAAAGAGATTTTTTTTTCTTTTTAACTAAGGCACACAAACACACTCATTGTGAGTTCTTCTACTCTAAGCTACAAAAGAGAAAGAACTTGCCAAATGAGGCTTGGAGTGCCATTGTCTTTTTGCTTTATTATATGCTTCAGGATTGACCCACATAAAGCTGTAGAAAGGGTGGCAGAGAAAACTAAAGCCATAACATAATTTTAAAAGATCAAATTTAGAGACAGTACTATGCCAGACATAAAAGTTTAATGCCCTTAAACAGTAACCAATGCCATGGCATGGCTTCCAAACATTTTGCACTCCAAGGTTTTTGTCATTTTCTGTCTGCTTTATTACTGCAAATATTGTATTTGCATGAAATAAGAATCTTGGTGTTTTACAAAGTTATCTGTTCCCTGTCGATTCAAAAGTCATTCAGCCATGTGGTTGCAGAAGAAATTTTTCCATGATAATTATAAAAATGACTAGTAAGTCTCCAAGAAGAAAAGAACCAACTTTAAAAAAAAAAATAAGAAGGAACAAAGTTATTTTCCATAAAACAGTGTTTGTTGATAAAAGTAGAAGTATTTTTGGACTAGAAAATAATATATAATTTTAAAGGTATGCATCTAAATAGAATGACTTTTTAAAGACGTTTCTTAGAAAGCTTTTAATGCAACAGGCCTGCTAACATAGGATTGAATAGTTGTTTGAATATTTTCAACTCAGCTAGCTTTCTTCAACCAAACACAGTGAAATAAATCAGAATGTATTTGAAAGAGTGTATATAAAAATCCATTAAGACAGATTAGAATTCACAGTCCAGTTCAGTAATAGCATTAGGTCCTATATCGGGCATTCTCATACATCACAACAAAAAAGACTGTACCAAATTTAAGGAATATCAAATGCACCTAGAGAAATGTATTCTTTCACACCACGTATTATTCAACCAACACAGAATGCAAAACTCAAAGCACTATAAGAGAAGAGCAGTGAATCAGTACTACCTTTCTGTAAACACACTGTTTATGAGAAATAAAGGATATATATAATGCTCATTTTAATTATGGGTAGTCTACATATCACATTCCAAGCAGATAGCTACTGTCTATGTAATACAATGCCAACACAAAATGCCTTTTTTCGTCTCTGAGATATTGCTAAAAAGAGCCACAATTACACTTAACAGACACCCCCCAAAAAACAGAAAACACAATAAATCACTGTTTTCCTTCAAGAAAGGACAATCCATCTTTAGTACTAGTGGAGTAATATGGAATTTAATAGTACTAGTATATGTTGCAGAGTCTAAAATCTTGATAAAACTATGAGTTATGACTGATAATAGATCAAAGTGTCCATGTAGCCAAATGAAGCTGATATTAAATCTTTAATAGCCTGTATATCACCTTGAGTATTAGAACCCAGTGATGTGGATACAAGTACTTAAGGAGATATGAATCTAGCTCAGAGTCTGTGAGAAAATACTGCCAAAGTTTCAACTCCTAATGGAGAGTATTAAAACACTTCTTGGCCCTGAATCAGAAAAAGGTTCTGTTGGAGTTGATCCAAAAGAACTAACTGGAGTGTGATTGGCAAACCTAGGTGACTCAAACTTGGCCTGAAAAATCCAAGTTCCAGGGAAGAATCTGGTTATTAAATTGGTAGTTTCAAACTTCTGAAAGTTTATTATGCTATCATTTAATTGCAAAATAATTTTCTAATTAACTTTACAAGTAAATCAACTATACTTACTAAAAACAAAATTTAAATTTAATACTGACAAGAAAAAGTCTTTACTATAATTGTAACAGCTAACATTTTTTAAGCTTTTATTATAGGTCAAGCACTGGTCCAAGCACTTTACATGTATTCTCAAATTCAATAAAATTCGTACTATAATAATCTCCATTGCACAGGTGAGGAAACTAAAATAATTTAGTCAAGATCACGCATTTGGCAAATAGCAGTATCTGGGATTACTGAACCATTTGCCACTCTCCTCCCATCTCTACAGAAACTCAGGGGGAAGCTGGGTGCAAGGGTGGGGGGAGTGAAGAGCTGAAATTGATGTTCAAGTGTATAAACCAATTCTACACTTCTTAGAGCAGCTTCAAACTACTAAGTTCACCTTTAAAAGGTGTTAAAATGACTGATACATGTTATACATTAAAAAAAATGTTTTGAAAGAATTGTGTCAAAGGAGAAATAAAAGATAATAAGGCCCTCTGCATCTGAAACGGTGGACAAACAAGTTCATCTAATGATTTTGTTTGTATGAATAACACTGGTAGTCTTTTAAAAATAGAGATTGCTAAACAAGATAACTACACTGAATAGTTAACATTATTACCTTCACTAAATAGGATGGAAATACAGTGAATTTTCATTCACCAATTTAAATGGAATCCCATACAAAATAATTTGTGAAAATGTGCTGCAAGCTATACAAAACATAAAATAAATGTATATATAACAGTGTTCGAGATAAATTTTATATGACAAATAAAAAGCGGCAACCACATTTGGTTGGTCAACTGGAATACCACTTCACAAGAACCATATTTAATCTGGAATTGTGTATTTTCCCCCGCAGGATAATCAATGAAAAAGGCTTTGAGTTGCTTCCTTAGATTTCTGGGACTTTTATCAATGAATCTCAGAACTCATTTGTTATGTGAATACTCTGCAAGTCATTATTCATAATATAAATATTTTATTTTCTTTCACTTCCTCTAGCTCCAGAAGTGAAATATCCTGAATTCTAAGCATCTCTCAAATCATCTTACGACTTAAATTGGCTGAGTTTCCAACTTCAGTACACTATTTTATGAGTATTTTTCATAATTTAAAGACAACCTGTATTATTTCTTCATAATCAAAGTACCAGGCATTTTCAAGTCCGCAAGTTTCTAGGGGGAAAAGAAAGACCAAAACTGCAAAAGAATCCAAAATTCAAGAACCTTAACTGCAGAACACTTATGCTTACACCTTCTCTAACAAAAATCACTAACCACTAAAAATCACTAAAAGAAGTCAAAAGTTCATTTCCTCTCATCTTCTGAAATGCTTGGAAATATATCTATTATATAAATGACATAAATGTTTAAGGTCTGAAGTGTCAATAAAGGTCCTTTCCTTTGGGTGGCTTTTCTGACTATTGTGATCTTTTTACTGTGTAACAAATAATACTTTCATATAATTAAGAATAAAAAATCTTATTAGATTTTTTTATTGAAATATAATTGATTTACATTATTGTGTTAGTTTCAGGTGCACAGAAAAGTGATTCAGTTATATATATTTTTTCAGATTATTTTCCATTACAGGTTATTACAAGATATTGAATACAGTTGCCTGTGCTGTACAGTAAATCCTTGTTGCTTATCTACTTTATGTATAGTTATTTGTATCTGTTAATCCCAAACTCCTAATTTATTCCTCCCCCCTTTCCCCTTTGGTAACCATAACCTTTTTTTTCTATGTCTGTGAGTCTGTTACTGTTTTGTATATAGATTCATTTGTATTATTTTTTAGATTCCACATACAAGTGATATAATATTTGTCTTTCTCTAAGAAAATCAGATTTTTATCTACCACTTCAATGGACACTTTCTTTGCTTCTCTGTTGAAATGGTTTTCTTAGGAAAACCAGCACTATTAAAAAAGACAATCTAACACTAAGTGTGCTGTGTTTTGTCACCCTTACCTCCAAGGTTACTAGAATACACAAACAATGAGCAACTTCCAATCAATCTCACGCCTGTGCAAAGAGAGGTCCTTTCCACTTCCCTAGTCAAAATAAAGTGCAAAAAATTGCCTGGATTCCAAACAGTTAGTGAATTACTTAATAAATAAATGCAATTAAAGCTGGGCTTATACATAGGCTGTCAGTGCTACTCTCCCTAACACTACAGGCAAGTTTTCAATCTTCTTGTGTCTTGAGAAAGAAAAAACATTTGCCAAATGATGTTCCTGCTCCCATCCCAGATGGCTTTCCATTTGTCCACATAGCTCTCTAGTTGCGGCCCTCCTCACTTTATAAACGTCACTGCGAATTGTCCCCGCCCCGGTTCCCCATCCCCCAAGCCTCAGCGCTAGTCGGTGGAGTTCTTGAACTTGACCCACAGAACCCGCCCCCCCACCGCCCCCGCCAAAGTGCACTACAAAAGGCATTGCGCCAGATGCTTTCCAATCCACTCCCTCGTTCTCTCAGTTCAGAAAATCACTACGTTTATTCCCCCTGGGAAAGTGGATTCAATCCCTCATTCGCACTGGAGGCGCCCAGAAAGGAAACACAATCACACACACGCGCGCGCGCACACACACAGGCGCATACACACCACTTCCCTTCCTCATGTCCAACTCTGACAGCACTCAGACCACCAAAGCCCGTTCCCTCCACCCTTCTCTGTTCAAAACCCCTAACCGTTACAGAAGACAACTGGCGCGAGAGAAATCTGAGGTTTTTAATGGGTCAATGGAAACCTCTTTCCCCCCGGGCCCTTGAGGGGCTTTGGAGGCACAATCCCCACTTCTCTTGTTGCCCCTTTCCGCAACCACCCATAATTGAATGCTCCAGCGCCGACCCGCACCAACCGGAGGTAAACCTGGCGTGCGCCGCGGTACCTTGATGCCAACCCGCCCTCTGGAGGGACACCACTGGGACCCACATAAGTTGACCCCCGTGAGTCCCACGGAGACAGAGGGAAGGAAGGGGACCTACGCGCCCAGCCTTGTGCCCCTGTCTTTTCCCCGCCCTCGGTAGTAGAAGGGTGTCCAGAGGCTCCAAGAGCTGGGCGGGGCGAGAGGGCAAGATCAATAAAGTTAAGAAAGAGGACTGCTTGGGAATTGCGTGCTCCTGAGTTGCTGAAGAGAAGAGCCAAAAGGGAGATCGCAGGGCACGAAACCGTAAATCGTGTCTGCCGCGATAGGGGAGGCACACAAAGACACCAGACGCGCTGGAACCCGCCGCGGGTCGGCGAGGGGGCGGGAGAACTGGGAAATTCGGAGACCACGAACTTACGGAAGAAGATGTACTCCGTGTAGCTGCTCCAGATCTTGTCTTCGCGGTACTGGTTGACGAAGGCGGCGGTGCCCGAGGAGTTACACGCCACCATGTGGAAGCCGGCCTCAGACAGGCGATCGAACGCCTGCTCCAAGTAGGTGAACTTGAGGTAGAAGCGCGACGTGTACTTCTCGGGCGGCCGGTCAGGGTCGCGGCTCTCGTTGAGCGTGTCTCCGAACACCTCCTTGGCCAGCGCGATGCGTCCGCACACCATGATGCGCGCCACGCGCCGGAACTTGGCGTCCGCCTGGTTGTCACGCACCGTGGTGTAGGAGCCTCGGTAGCCGAGCGTGAGGAAGCCGGAGCGCTTGTCCGGTGCGCCGCCACCCCCGTGCGCTCCGGGACCCGAGGGCGCTGCGGCCGCCGCCCCGCGCAGCAGCGCCTCGCTGCTGCCCTGCGAGACGTTGTCCTCCAGGTCGCTCTGGCAGCCCTCGTCGTTGAGCGAGTTCTGCTTGATGACCTTGGGCGACAGCAGCTTGACCAGGTCGGTGAGCTGGAAGTACTCGGCCTCGCGCAGGAGCCGCTCCTTCTCGGGGAAGTGCTCCGGCAGCGCGAGCTGCTTGTCCCGCAGATAATCCAGCACGTATCTGAAGAGGAAGCCGTCCCGGTCGATGAAGAAGCGCGCCCGGCTGTCCCTGGGCAGCTCGCCCCGGCGTCGGGCGCCGCCCCGGGGGCTAGAGGGCGAGAACATACTGGCCAGAGTGCTATCCGGGACGCTGAGCAGCGTCGAGTGCTTGGTCACATAGACCTGGCCCCCTACGTTCAGCTCCACCACCTCGGGGAAGGGCGAGGGCGCGCAGGGCCCCGGGGCGGCGGCTGCCGACGCGCCGGGCGAGCTAGACGAGGAGACCATCTCGCTAATGGGCAGGATGGTGCCGCCGCCGCTGCCCGTGTCCTTCAAAGCCATGGTCCCCCCCCCGCCGCTGGCCAAGTGACCCTGGAGAGCAGCACTTTCTCCTTCCCGAAACCCGCGCCTTACACCCCCAGTGGCGTGCCCCTGATGCGCCCTCGGGCCGAGCGGCACGTTTCTCCGGCCGAGGAGGCCCGCTTCAGGGCTCGGGGCAGCGGCGGCGGCGCCCGGGCTCCATCGGGGGAGCGATGTGCAGGAGAGGAGCTCTGCGGACGCCGCGGCGGCGGCGGCGGCGGCGGCGGCGGCGGCGCGAGGAGGAGCGGCTGCTCCTTTGGGGGCGACGGCGGGGAAGTGTGAGAGACTTGCGAGAGGCTCTTAAGCTGCCGCTCGGCTCTCCGCGGGGAGGGCGGGAGGAGGGGCGGGAGCAAAGAAAACTCGCCGCCCCAGCAGCTTGCGAGCGCGCCGCGAGCCCCGAGCGCGGACTGTGGCGCAAACTACTCCTCGTAGCCGGGGAAGCGGCGCTGACGTCAAGCCCGGGACTGGGACCCGAGCCACAGCTGTCATTTAAAGAGATAGGTGCCAGCCTCCGGCTGCGGGGCTCCGACGCTAGGGGGAAGGACCGAGGGCCGAGCCTGGAGGTGATGCTACTTGACAGCGAGCGTGGAGATGGGAAGAAGAGGGCAGGGAACCGAAAACAAACGGGAAAAAGGACAGCATCTCTCCTTCATCCATTTCATTCCCCCCTTCCGTCCGTCCGTCCGTCCCTTCCTTCCTCCCTTGCCCTTGTTCGCCCAGTAAAACTATCTTTTTTTTTTTTTAATCTTGCATTAAGGTGGGAAGTGGGGTAGCGGGTTGGGTTATAACGGAAATGCTAGGGTGCCAATCTGAAATTACTACAAATGTTGGCGTGAGGACTTTGATTGCCAAAAAAACTACATGGGGGGGTGAATCTCTTGTAGTGGTTTTAGCATAGTTTTTGAAGTGAAGGGCGAAATGCCGGAACCTCGATTACATTCAGACGTCCTGATTGCATATTTAACTGCATGTGCTACAAATAGTTGAAAATTTTTAAAACTGAAATCTGTTTTTCGGTTCACAAAACTAATAAAAGATTGTGGTAACGTGACGGTTCTCTCCTTTCATCCCTTCAGTATTTGATTCATAGTAGATGCTTAATAGATATTTTTGGAGGAAGGGACAAAGCCAGGGAGGGAACTTACTCTATTTGCTCCTAGTTTCCGATCCTGCTCTATCCTCTGATTAATCTCTTCATTTCCCTTTCAGCTTTCAGGGCAAGAGAAATGGCTTATGTTTTATTAGTAATCTAACCGTAAGAGTCAGGGCATAAATGAAAATTATATGAATTTAAGTTCACTTTAATTTCCATTTGTATACAGCACAGGTACAGGCTGTAAGATCAGCATTATTTGTGATAGTGAGGATAGAGATGCAAATGAGGAACTCCGTTCTTGTGGCTATTCATCCTGGGACATCCTTTTGTGTTCAGAAACATAAAGAATCATTGATTTATAAAGTACAAAGGTGAAAAGACTACACTGCTATACAAGTAGTTTGCTTCAAAAATTATCATAGTATTATAGATGAACCTTATCCATTAACAAAATAATGTACAGATTTTCACATCTTTTTAAAAATTCTAAATGCCTACTTAAGATTCCTTCACTCTGAATCAACCACACACACACACATACACACACACACACACACACACATACACACACACAAAAGTACTGGATTTGAGATAACAGTTGTAACCTCTAATTTTTATAAATAATTAATAAATTGTTATTTGGAGTATTAAAAACTATATTTAATTCATTGATCCTTATAAGCCACATCCCCAGAAAATGTTATATCAGTTTTGAAGTTAGATTACCTGAGACTGAAAATGCACTAATGAAAGAATACAATATATTTACCAAAGTTCTAAGACTTAAAACCTGGTGTACATTATGCATCTTCATGCAATCCTCGTATTCAAACCTATTGCCTCCCCCCAAATTTATAAACTGATTAAGAAGTAGAATTGATTTTAGCCTTCTTCACTTAAAAGCTACCATCAGAAAATATCTGAAATGAAAAGTAATAGTTTCTGAAAAATGAATTAATAGAAGATTTATAATCTCTATAGATGAATAAATAATAAAGCCTTGAACCACTACTAATGAAGCCCGTTTATCATGAGGTAAGTGTCCCTAATGATAAGTATGTTATAGACCATAGAATCATAATGAAGTGGATGTATAATACATATGCATTCATATACATATGAATATAAGGTCTCCAATGTTATCAGGTTGAAATCCGTTTTATTCTTTTTAATTACATAAAGTATGCTCATGAGACAAAATGGTCTAAAACGTGTACTCTAAATGAATCATCTTAGAAATTCTTAGTGAATTTCTCTGTGTGATGTATTGCTTTTTAAAATAATTCTTTCAACAATGATTGAATATTTTTCCTTAATCCCTTCCATCCCCATACTCCTCTTACTCTCACCTCCTCCCCCCACTATACCCTCCAAACTCCAAACTAAAATTGCAGGTCCAGAATGTCTTTACCTGTTGTTCTCTTAGCTAGGAATGCCTTTCCTTTTCCACCAGTCCCCTAATCCTTTCTCCTTGTTTACTGCTTCCCTGATGTTTCAGCTTAAATAGTACTTCATCTGGAAATCTTTCAGATTTTTACCAGTCCAGGTGTTCCCACAGCACCCTATGCTTATACAAGGGCAGGGTTTGTCACACTAGTATGTCATTGTTTCCCATCAGATTGTAAGTATGGCATACAACCATATGCACTATTCTATCCCCAGCATCGTGCCTAGCCCTTAAAAGATAGTCAATTTCTATTTCTTGAATCTTTACTGCATAGAAATGTGTTCACATCACAAATGGATGACAAAGCATCAACTAACTGCTAGACACTGGGCTAAGCAATGATATTGCAGAGATGAATAAGACTCAGTCCTTCACAATTAAAATCAGGAAAAGTGAGAACAGAATCTGATTAAAACAAAATCAGATCTAAAGGAGAAGGGAAAGCAAGAAAGAGATAGACACTATTGGAGCAATCATTTTGGTGAACTGAAGAATTAACACCAAATACTATAATTAGAACCATCTTGTTCTAAGCCACAGACACCATTAATGTTCCCTAGGCCAATGTGATCACAAAGGTGGGTCCTTAAGCTCTTCTGTTGCTGTGCAAAGACAAGACATGAAACTTCTCTGCCTACAAACTACACTAGGTCACTTCACATTCCCAGAAGTTTTAAATAATACAGTCAAAACTGTGTCTCTAAAGGTACAGCAAACTAACCAAAAAGGATAAAGTCCAATTTGTAATAAATAATTTGTAATTTAAAATAACAAATTAAATATTTCTTCACTAGTCTAAGAGTTACTTAAAGGCAGGAACTATATCCTCTTTGACAGGGGAGGACGAGCACAGAAGGTAACAGTGAGATTTAAAGTCAGGTAGAACTGGCTTAAAAAAATCTACCTTTGTCTCTTCCTGGCTTTGTGATTTGAGCAAGTGACTTAACTGCTCTAAACCTTAGTGTCCTCATGGGTATAGCAGAAATAATAAAGACCAGAGACTTCTCTGGTCAAGAGACTTCTCTGGTCAAGATGGCCTTGACCATCTTCTGCGATCATGCGTCCAGTAACATGGCCATTCCAGTTTGATGGAGTTCATTGTATTTACTGTCTGTTTCACACCGCTGTTCTGAGGACTGAGAGCAGAGCCACACCCTAACTAGAAAGATCTGGGATTCCAAAGCAGATAACTGGTTACAGCAGCTCTACCTACCTTTCTTCCAATCATCTCACCCCTAGGGTAACATGCAGTAGCACAGCCCCTCCATCATGAACTTTCCCACACTACCCCCAGCATGTCCTTCCCTGTCTGCAGCCATGGTTGTTCCTCTCTTGTTGCACTTTATCATCCTAGACATTGATATAATTCCATTGATTTAATTTACCTAGGTCCTGTTCTTTTCTTTCGTTTTTTTAACTTTATTCAGTCTTTTTACTGTGGTCTAATTATCCCTTTTAGCTTGTTTGTGAACAAGGCCAACTGCACTTCTAATTTTCAGGAACCCACCTGGTATCTGTTTATCTTGTTCAAGGCAGTTGAAAGTTTTACACACACACACACCCAGAAAAAAAATCTTCAAGTATTTGTAATTCTAAGCAAAAAGCCTGAGATTCTTTCCTGTAGAGAAAGAGTCTGGCAGTTTTTAGAGCAGTGATGTCCTATAAAAATATGTGAACCACATTTCTAATTTTAAACGTTCTAATAACCACATTAAAAAAGTGAAAAATGAAATAGGTGAACTTATTCTAATAATATCATTTAGTTAGCCCAATGTATCCAAAATATTATCATTTCCAATGTAATCAATACAAAAATGTATTAATGACATAATTTATATTTTTTCCATCCTAGGTCTTCAAACTATGGCATGTATTTTACACTTATAGCACATCTCATTTTGAACTGTCCATATTTCATCTGCACAATAGCCACACGTGGCTAGTGGTTACTCTAATGTTCAGCACAGCTCTAGAGCATTTGCGACTAATATACTTGCTTGTTTTGAGGATTAGGTAAGATAACATGTCTTCTTAAAGATTTGATTACAGGACCTGTAATGAGATGAGTCTGTAATTCAACACTTGAGTAGAGTCATTAACACTTGGAATGGGGACCGTGAAGCAAAAGCCAAAAAAAAGAGGAAAATCTCTAAAAAAGAAGAAAGAAAATAATATATACTCTATCAGTGGAAGAATTTCGGTTTCCCTTTCACGCCCATCACACTCCCATAAAGGAAAAATATGGGCAAGTTTTGCTATACACATCAATATTGTGAAAAGCAGGCCAACGCAAGGGCCGATGGCTTCTTGCAAGGTAAGAAGTGTAAGCATTGCTGCCAGAACAGGGTCAACATGGGTAGGTACAAAACAATATAAGATGAGAAGGACCATCTTCAAATTCAACAGTTGCTGGGGAAACTTAGAAAGCAGAGTATAAAAACTAGCTCACCCCAAAAATCTCACCTATCGGTTTTGAGAATTTCAATGATGCTGTGAAACAAAAAAACTTTGCAAATGAAGTATTTAGGAAACTCAGGATATCAGTGTTTGATGCATTTGTTATATAGCATATTCCAGCAATTTAGATACCTTACTGTAAATTCATGAGAGTTCTAGGTCTATATTATAAATTATAGGAGCACCACTAAAGGTTAGGGTAACAGTTGTTAAAACTCTATTAAATTAATACCCAAAGATATTAATGAAATTTTGTATAGATCATGATTCAGTATATCTAAGCACTTAATATAATGCCTGTTAAATAAAAAGTGCTCAGTAGATATTTATGAATAAAATAATTTGTCAGCCATTTTCATATTAACTTACATCATGTAAAGGTCATGTTTTTGGATGTGGCTGTGTAATTTAATATATAGTATGTGTGTGGGAATGTATGTGTTGGGAGTAGTTTAGCAACAGATGGCCTTGTATTTCATCTTGCCCAGTTGGCTGCCTGCTTGAAACACTGATTAGCTCCTCAAACCTTGGAGGGAAAAGGCAACATAGCCTGAGGACATTCTGGATAAAAATTTTAGGCTGGGCAGTGGGGATAATATCCTGATCCAGGATGGAATCTGAGCCTCTTCAGATAACATAAACCAGGAGCCTAAAACTGGTTATGCATATATATTATATGCGTAATATAAGTTTTATCAATTCTGTGCTGCAATTAAAAAAAAGCTTCACTGATTAGAAGAAGATTCTGAAACATATGACAGGGTAATGTTAACTTCTGATGTCAGATTTTCCCTTGGAAATGCCCCCAAATTACAAACTTTCCTTATTATTTTAACCAATGACTGGCTATTAACTGATGAGTTTGACTCCATTACTAAAAAAACTAGTCATAACAGGAATTCAAGTATTTCCTACACTTTTAAAGTTTTTGTCCTACCTCCTAGGTTTGTCAAGAGAATTATTTAAATAATGACTGTAAGGCACTTGATGCTCCTCAGAGGAAGTTACTATTGAAGCAAAATAGTGTTATTGTAAATTCTTTACCTCTCCTGTGATGCTTTTCTCCAGTGGGGACACAGGCTGAGTTGCATTTGTGAACTTAATCCTTCATTCTAAGGTTCCCAGTTAGTAAAATGCTTGATAACTATCTTAAATCTAAAAAGAAGCAATTAACATTTTAAAATAAATGCCCCCAGGTAATCTACTATTAAAAATTAGGAATGCAGTGTGGATGGGATTGCTGATAGTTTGATATACTACAATACAGTATATATTTTCTAGAAAATTGCTTCTCTTCTCATTGGGATTTTTTAAAAGGATGACTGGAAGGTATGTCAAATGACTAAAGTCCTTGGCAGGGGCTAGGTGCCTGAGCCTGGGACAGTATCTGCACCAAACTGATAGATGAGGGTGAACCACATGAAATAGCCAATTTTGTAAAAACTATCAAAACTCGGCAATTTAATATGGTTCAATTTAATAGTTTTCAGGAACAAGGACAATGAATCTAGCACCATGTCACTCAATGCTTAAATATTTAGAAATGTGTAATTCATAACTTGAGTTTTAAACATGCATATTTAAGTGTGCTAAATCTTTATAATTTTTCAGAAAAAAAGTTCTGTCTACCACTTTACTCTTGGTTCCCTCAGCACTTAAATATAGCTAGTACAAAAGACAGTTTGTTAATATTTGGCTTGAATGTATTCTGAATTATCCTTCATGTGTGTCTGTTTAGCATCTCTACCTAGATAACAAACTCTTTGCAAACAGGGACTATTCTCCAGTTGTTTCATTTCCAATTCAGTGTTCTACATACAGGATGATTAAAATGATGATGGTGAGTTATTTGTCTACAGCATGACTCATTAGCAGTGAGACTACTCACAGATATTTGTGGTACTGTTTCATTTTTATGTGTACTGCTAAACAGGAAAATATTGATATTTGTATATCTCCAGACTCTATTTTAAGGAGCACATCAGTCAAATTTGACCTTAAAAATACAATTAAAGCACAATGCTTCAATCTGGGAGAACATTCTAATATAAGGTGTAAACTGAACTAATGAACACCTATTATAGTACACTATGTTATTCAGTAAAGAGCTTTCTAAAAATCTAGCTTTAAAGTACATTAAGTGTTATAACTTTTCATGACAGTGAATGTTAGGGTGTATTGTGTTTCCCCTCTCTCATAACTGAAGTGGACCAGAAGTCTGAACAGGAGCCAGAAATTGAATTTTAATCCCAGCCCTACCAATGACAGAGATTTACTAAGTGACCCAGAGCAAGTATCTTTCCTGTTCACTTTCCTAGATGGTCAGATATACACATCCTGATATATTTGGGGAACCTTTCTGATGATCTATTGCCGCACAAAACCACCCCAAAACTTAGTGGCGTAAACAGGAATCACTTTATCCCTATCTTTATGATTCTGGACTCAGCTGGGTGGTTCTTGCTCAGGCCTCTACAGGTTGCAGTCAGACAAGTGGCTGGGACTGGAATCACCCAGTGCCTGAGCTCTGAAGGCTCACCCATCCGAGGACTGGAATAGGTGGGGCTTTTTGTTCTCTCTCTTTCTCTCTCTCTCTGTTTCTTTCTATGTGTTCTGTGCATATAGTCTCTCCATCATGGTGGCTCAGGGCTCCAAAGTTGCACAGCCCAAGAAGAGGGTGCCAAGCAGAAGCTGTATCATGTTTTACAACCTAACCTAAGAAGTCACAAAGTCTCACTTGTATCATATTTGATTAAGCAAGGCAGCCACAAAGGCCTTTCCAGTTTTAAGGGGAGAAAATATGGACTGTACTGCTTGAAGGGAGAGTGAAAACATTCTGGAAGAGCATGTGGGACCAGAAATATCATGGCCATTTCTGCAAAGCAAAATCTGCCACAAAGCTCTAAAAACCACGCATCATTATACCCTTGATGTTATTTATATAGAGAAAGCTCTGTAAATAGAGCCCTAGCATTTCACCGTAGCACACATTTTATAGACTTTGCATACCTAATTGTGATGTATGGGGACCCACAAACATGAAGAGGCATACACACACGCCCAAGCAGCCAACTCAGTAGTATGGTTGTCTGAAATCTGAAGCCAATATTTAAAAGCATGAAAGGTCAGCCAGGCGTTTCCTTCACTTTTAATAAGAATCTCCATTTTTTTCACTTTGGTCATTTATTCTGCTCTAATAAATTGCTTCAGGCAATTTGCCTTTGCTCTAATTAATCCAGAACCCCACCCCACCGCCTCTTTCTTTTAACATCCTTTACAACATCTGCAAGTCTTCATTCTCCCTCAGTGAATCATCTCTTTTCATCTTTTAGATGCTGACCTAGTAAACACAAATACATCTGTGAACAGTTAAAAATTTACTTCTTACCCAGTTTTTCAACAATTTCCTCTACTCCGATCATTGTACAATGGATACAGCTCCACAGTCTAAATTTCAGTCTCTGTGTTCCAGAGTTTACTCTGCTCCCTACAAAAGTACTGGCTCTTTGTCTGGCTATGCTCACTTTTCTCACTATGCTTACTATGCTCATTTTTTCTATCACCCATGTTACTCTCACTTTATTCCATACTAATCATGTTATTTATTTATTCAAAGATCAGAAAGGCAGTAAATATAATATGGCTTGGTACATGGCCACCTATGAAACCAGAATTTAAAATTTTTCTGCCTAATCTTGGGGAAATTAATAAAAGGAAAACATTATTTTTGGGTCCAAATATCCAAAAATAGATGTTATTTATGTTTGGGTTATACACGTAGTTTGAATAAATTTTGAGGTAGCTTTAAAGTCTAAGTTCACATCAAATTCATTTTAATAAAATTCAATGTGTATTTGTTGAATATCAATTACATGCTCTGCTAAGTGCACTGTGGATTATAAAAATGACTAGAACATGTACCCTTGTCATTAAAAACTTACAACATGGGACAGGAGAATTAGAAAAGACCCAGAATAACCACAGATTGAATTACACAGAGGAGTAAGATTAATGTTGCCACAGAAGAACACACAAAGTGATGTGAGGGTCAGCAGAAAGAGAGCACTTCTAGTCCAAGGATTAGAAAATGTTAAAAAGAGTAGGTAGAGGGTAGAATAGATTGGCTGTGCAAGATAGACATGATTTTCATAGGTTTGGATGACAGAAGATAGTATTTCAAATCTAAATAATAGTATGAACAAAACCAGGACTAGTTAGTAACAATACTTGTCTCGCTGATCTACCTATCTACGCACCTACCTATTCAATTTTTCATCTACAAATCCTTACCCTGACATGTTTCACCAAGTGGCTTGTAGAAAAATATGAATAGAAGAAATCAGGGTAGGGAAAATATAGCATACACTATTGAGACCAGTAAGAAAATTAGAACATAATTACCTATTTCATAGTATCCTAGGTTAGTAAAGTTGACCCAAATTTGGCTCATAAGGAATAAGAGCTTCCTAGAGGGAGCAAAAGTGATCAGTTATATGAAGAAAAAAAAAGAAAAAACCCTTGGGAAAACATATGGATTTGTTAAACTTTTCTATTTGTAAGGCAGCTTGAGTATATAATAACGGTCAATATCACAAATAACATACCTGATATAAATGTAATAGCAGATTAAGGTTAGTAGCAAATTTACTTATCCTCACTAAGAGCTAAGGATGAAACATTAATGTATAACTTAGTAAAAGCAATTCTATAGGGAATGTTGGTAATATTATTCCTGTTTTACAAAATAAGAAATAGAGATTCATGCATAGTTAGTTAGTCACCCAAGACACACAGCTAATAGCTATTAGAGTTTGGATTTGGATTTGAATCCAGGTTTTGTGTTACTCTGGTGTTAAGATTAAAAGCTGATTAGAAAAGGATATAAAGTTGGTCAAGAGAAAGACTATAGGCAGAAATCATTCACAAAACGTGGCTATGATGAAAATAATTGAGATTATATTATCAGGATTAAAATAAAGCTCTTTGGGGACATGGAAAATACGGATGCCTGTTGGCTACAAGAAAGCAGCTTGTGGGAAAAAGTGAGAATGTTAAAGAGAGGCTGCTTAGTGGAACAGAGCCTAAAGAAAGATGGAATCAAGAGAAGTGATGAAGGGTTTAGCCTTGGCAGAGTGGTAGAACTAGTCTTCCTTGAACAAAATGTGAATAAAAGGAATATTACCCAAAGAACACAAGAAATGATCCAAGCAGTCTTCCAGCAGGTTTGGAAGCAAACTAGAGTTTGTTTAGATTTCTAGACTAAATTCCAAGTAAAATATCTTATGTTGCCCTTTGACCCCTAAAGGAACCAGCATTCAGGAGCAAAATAATAGGATATACTGTAGCCATTTTTTAATTTCACTCCATTTCCTGCTTATCTGAAATAAGTCATGTCTGGAAATGTGTATACTAGTCTGGGGATAAGAATGAAAATATTTCCTTATTAGCCATGGACTTGCCACCAATTTAAGATTTGCCTGGCATTTGGAAAAATAAGTCCAGCTTCTAGATTATTCACTTTGGGCTACTTACTCATTCTTTTGGAGCCTCAATATCATCATATAAAAATTGAAATTTTAATATTTGCTATTTGAATTTTATTAAGGATTAAATGTACCCAGGATTATGTCTAAGATACACTAAACAATCAATAAATGTGAGTTTGTCCCTTCCTGTACCTTCAGTGGCACACAGTAAGATCTGACAGCCGGAAAAAATTCTTAATAGAAGAGCAGTAAGTGCTTCCTCATCTGGCGTTCTTTTATTATTTCATTTCCAATTCTTTCAATAAATATTTATGCAATGCCTTCTGTGTGACAAACACCCAGATATCCTTGAAAACAATGCATAATCTCAGGTTTGGTCAGCATTCTTCTTGTGTCTATTCTCTGGTTCTAACTGTTTTTTAGATGATTTGTCATTTTCCTTACATTGGTACTTAAAATTCTGTATCTTAATACAGACCTTGATCCCCTTTAAACTAAGCTGCTGGTTTCTGCTTCCTGCCTCACATCTCTTACTTAGGTTTTACGTCCTGTCTCAAGCTAATACTCTGTTCTGATGCCTGATAGCTCTTGGTCACGATTAATGAGGTAACATATCAAATATGCTTTAAATGCCTTAAAGAAAAGGAAATGAGTAAGAACAAAATGTAAATTATTTCTTTTATCAGTAAAAGGAAAAGTAATAAAATTCATAATTTATATTCTGAATTATTTCCTATTCAATACTTTCAACCTAGAATTTCTCTCATTTAATCTCCTTTCTCAAAGAGCATTGTAAGCACTGTGTCATGTGGGGTCTAAGCAAAAAACTGATGGTACACATTCTTCTGTAACTTATAAGAGTTGGTGTGCATAGAGTTTAAGAAATGTGACAGAGGAAGCACTTGGACCATTAAGAACAGAAGGTCATTGCCATGTCTAAGTCTGAAGGGCAAGGAGAAGGATCAGTTACTGGAACCTCAGAGACAGAGCTATCTGGAGAGGGCTATTTGACAGGGGTTATGACCTTTGGTAGAGAGGCATCAACCCAGAGCAATTCAGCAGGAAGGAAGCAAGGGAAACATAAACACTCCAATCTTATACTTTTTATTATTTTACTTTATTTGTTTGTTTGTTGCCAGTGATTATCACCTAGTTAAACCCAGGCAAAAGCAAAACAGCAAGGGAACCCACTGTTTATTCCATATGGGTCAACATTCTGGAGCCACACAGCAGACTATAGAAGGATGAAAAGTGGACCTGGAAGGACAAAAGGGATCTATCCGGATCAGACAAATAATCCAATGTGAAAGTGCTAGAATAGCAATGTAAACAAAATGCTAAGGGAACAACAAGCCAAGAAAGAGAACTCTGGCCAGATTTTGATGACACGGAAGGCCAAAGTGGAAGACAAATGGAGGATTTGGGGCAAAAAAAAAAAAAGTAATATTCCCAGATGAGGGGTTAGTAAGAAAAGAAATATTTGCTGTTTTTAAAAGAATGTGAGTCAACCCATAGAAATGCGAGGAAAAAAAATAAAATTAAATTAAATTAAAAAAAAAAAAGAAATGCGAGGAAGTGAATGGAAATAACGGGGCCAAAGATAGGCTGGAATGCCAAATTAAGTAGTTTTGTGTTTATTGTGCAAATTATGGGGATGTATCAGAGTATTTTATGGAAAAGAGTTATATAATCATCCTACTGGTGAAAAGAAGACAGGGGAAGAAACAGGAGGACTTTTCAAGACCATTTAAGAAATTTGAAATGATCCAGGCAAGCAGAGAGAAAGACATGAACTAGTTCTGTGCAGAGAGATCTGAGTGTAAGAGACAGATTTGGAAGACCTTCATCAACAAAATCAATCGTCCTTAATGATTCACTGGAGGTAAGGCCTGAGTTAAAGAAAAGAATTGGTGATAATCAGGTAGATTGTGACACCACTTATGCAAGTCTTCCTATACCTGACAGCAACAATTCCTGTACACTTATTCCTGCATACTATGGGCCAGCAATGTTGTAAGCCCTGTTTTATAGTAAACCATTTAGTCCTCACAAGAATCCCATGAGATAGGTACTGTATTACCTCTACCATTATTTAGAATTAAATTGAGGCACAGGAAGATTAGATAACTTGCCTACTTTCACATATCTGGCAAATGGTGGAGGTGAGGTTAATAACCAGGCAGTTTAGCTGCAGTGACAAGTAATCACTCCTTTATAGTAACCCTAATTTCTGGCTCATTTGAAAGGTTGGTTTGTTTATTTGTTTTGTGTAAGTTTGTATTTTGTTTATAAACAGAAAGAAGGATTTATATAAAGTTACAGCAGCCTCTTTGACCACTTTCCTTGCAACTCGCTGAAGTTTTTTTCTGAACATTTTCATGGATCAAACTCACTACATCTTTAACACTCTGTTTCACCCAGATGATTAGAATCCAAGCAAATGTGTGTCCTTAAATAACTAACAGCCATTTAAATAATTGTTCCCTACATTTAGCTATGCTACCTCATGCTGTCTTATTCCACCTTTCCTGCTAGACGCCAATTCTATCCCAGCCCTGTCCAAAAGAAATACAATGCAAGCCACAAATGTGAGACGTGTATACTTTTAAAAGTTCTAGTAGCCACATTAAACAAAGTAAAGAGGTACGAATACAAAATTCAGGAGCAGTCCAGAAGTTCATCCTTCTAACACCAACTGCAATGAGGGTCTTCAAGACCACCACACCTCTGACACCAACTGCAATTTCAGGATCTATAAGATCACTCTCAGTTTTGGTAATTTGCTAGAAGGGCTCATAGACCTCACTGAAATCCTTTATATTCATGGTTAGGGTTTACTACAGGGAAAGGATATGAGTTAAAATTAGCCAAGGAAAGAGTTGCAAGGGCAGAGTCCAGGAAAGTTCCACCCATGGAGCTTCCAGTTGTCTTCTCCCAGGAGAGTCATGGACAGTGCTAATTTTCCCAGCATCAATGTGGGCAACATGCAAGGAGTATTGCCAACCAGGGACGCTCACCTAAGACACGGTATCCGGAGTCTTTATTGGAGCTCCATCGCATAGACATACATGGTTGACTGCCCACACGGTTAACCTCAGTCTCCAGCTCCTTCCAAGTTTGAGCTGATACCATTTGACTCAAAGCCCCTTCATACTGACCATTATATGGTCTGCTGGTACCCAAGACTTCTAGGTAAACAGACACCCTTATCAAGAGGACATTCCAAGGGCTTAAAGATTACCTCCCAGGTAATGGGAGTTGCTGGCAAACACCAGACATTTTTTTAAGTAAGGTTAAATGCTCTACTACACAGGTGAAATTAATTTTAATAGTATATTTTATTTAGCTCGGTTTATCAAAAACATTATCATATTAACACATAATCAATATAAAATATTACTGAGCTATTTTACATTTTTTCCATATTAAGTCTTTGAAATCTTGTGTGTCTTTTACATTTGCAGCACCTCTCAGTTTGGACGAGCCACATTTCAAGGGCCTTAAAGCCACATGTGGCTAGTGCAGCTGAATCCAAGTATTATATATTCTGTGGGCGTAATTATCTGTGTGCTCTAATATTTTTAACCTATTGTTATAAATGTATTATTATTACAGAAGTTTTCCTATCACACAAAGGTGATGCTTAAGATACATATTTTTTTCAAGTACAAAAACAAAAGCAATATCAACAAATAACCTTCCCATCTGAAATCTCAATTGTTATTCCTTATGTAGGTAGTCACTCCTCCAGTGTACTTTGATTATTTTTAGATTGGTTTTCAACTTGGTCATAAAGTGACACTGTAGATGGTTAATGACCTACCTCTTGTCACTTATAATTCAAATTTCTATTTGCAGTGTGCCTGATTTTTGCAAGCATTTAATGTCCCTTCTCTTTCAATAGCATCTTTGATAATCAGTGCAGTAAGGGCAAGAGTTTAGAGATTCCCAAACTATTACTTTTTGTGTGCAAACCCTCCCCTTCCTAAAAGGGATGTTTGATACAATTTATTTTTATCTTAGACTGAAAATATTTCAAGAAGTCTGCAAAAGCCTTAAAAATATCTAGAGCCTACCTAAGTTATCATCAAAACTAATAGGAAGCACTATTAGCTATTAGAGAAATTATTTTTCAGCATTCTCTATTCCAGTTTCAGTCCAACACTTTAAAACTTATATTTAAACTACAGGGGGAAAAAAAAACTTTATAGAATAATATGTATTATTTAGTTCGGCTTCTTTTCCTTATTTATAAACATACTAAAAAGGGGATGTTAAATTGTAGTGCTAATGGTGGCTATTGAAATGCTAAACTGTAAAGTCAAAGTCAGCCTACAAGTGCCTTCATTTTCCTTCTTGGACTCCTTCCTTTCTTCCGGTGTTGCATGACCCCCTGCGGTGGCAGGGCACATCGTGGGCTGGTAGTTAGTCCAGGTGTGCCTTGAGGATTTTAAATTCATTCCTTCTGCATTAAAACTGTACAATATTATTAGTCTCATGTAGTTCCTTTGTTTTTTCCCTTCAAGAATCTTAGAATCATACTATCTTCCACCCTCCATACTGGGCTCCTTTCCATCATAGCTACCATTTTATGTGCAGTTGTCTCTGTACATTTTCTGTTGTTTGCTGCTTTTATGCCCTTTTGTCTGTAATCTTGGCCCTTGTTTGTATTGACTATCTGTGAGATAGAAAGGTCTGATGTATTCAAGTGTTCTACAATGAAAGCATGCTTCCTACCTAAATATGGGAGGTAATTTTCATTTTGGGACGGGGGTCATATGGATATTAGCACTTTTTGCCTAGAAAATTAGCACTTTGGGGGGGGCCACATTTCCTCTTGCACACATACTCACGTATGTATGTGTGTGTTTATCAATCGATATCCCAAGACTATTGTGACCTTTAAAATCCCTTTCCCATTTTCTTAACTGTTGACACATCTCTTGCCTCTTTAGTTAAAACTCTTAATCCCTTTCTCCTCTTATGAGCTGAACATGCTGTGTCCTCTTCTCTTTGGTCCCTTGCCCTTGTAACATTTATGAACAGATAATTAGTGCTACTTGATATAGTTGGAACTCTTGTTCTTTCCTACTAAGATGGTTCTTTCTTTTTCAAATGTTACCTTAATATCTCCTCTCCTTTCTTCCTTTAAAGCATTATATCATTTATTGAACTGGAAATATTACTTCAAAATAAGCTGTGTTTTACTGTAAATTAGTGACCCATCAAAAGCCCTTACCACCAACTGAATCAATACCCTGACCACACGTATATGAAGCAGAGCTAGATGAATTTATGACTGATGCATCTTGTCTTAGTCAATCTGGGCTGCTATAGCAGAAAACCACAGACTGGGTGGCTTAAACAACATTTATTTCTCAGAGTTCTGGGGGCTGGGAAGTCCAAAATCAAGGTACTCGTAGATTCTGAGTCTGGTGAGAACCCACTTCCCGGTTCAAAGACAATCTTCTCTCTGTGTCCTCTGTGGTGGATGGAGCAAGAGAGCTCTCCAGGGTCTCATAATCCCAATCATGAGGGCTCCAATCTCATGACTTAATCTCCTCTCAAAGGCTCTACCTCGGGCTTCCCTGGTGGCGCAGTGGTTGAGAGTCTGCCTGCCGATGCAGGGGACACGGGTTCGTGCCCCGGTCCGGGAGGATCCCACATGCCGCAGAGCCGCTGGGCCCGTGAGCCATGGCCGCTGAGCCTGCATGTCCGGAGCCTGTGCTCCGCAACGGGAAAGGCCACAACAGTGAGAGGCCCGTGTACAGCAAAAAAAAAAAAAAAGGCTCCACCTCCTAAAATGATCACATTGGGGATTAGCATCTCAACATATGAACTTTGGGGCCACAAACATCCAGTCCACAAAACATCTCTAGGTACAAATATCCCTGGAAAACACACCTAATGTTATTGCACAATGTATTAATAATATATTCATTCAAAGAAATGAAAAGTGAATAAACAAAAGGGATCAATTAGTAACTAGAAGATGTAGCCAAAATAAAAACTTTAAAACAAAAAAAATAGGAATTCTGTATTGATGACTACTGTGGTGACATTGCTTTTATATCTCCCTGAGTCTATCCACAGGGATTTTAAAAAACAAACAAACAAAAAAAACACCTTAGCTAGGTTGCCAGATAAAATATAAGACATTTAGTTAAACGTGAGTAACTTTTTAGTACAAGTGTGTCCAAAATATTACATGAGACTTAATTATACTGAAAACTATACATTGTTAATCTAAAATTCAAATTTAACTGGGTGTCCGGAATTCTTATTGGCTAAACCTGCAATTCTTTCTTGTTGCTAAATCTACAGATTCTACAGCTGTACCACGTGTGTAGTATCAACATTTGTGACAGAGGACAGTAGTGAGGCAGCTCACAGATGTAAGAACAGGAAAAACCCTGAATTCCAGCAGTGCTCCCCAGAAAGAGCAGCAAACTTCAGGAGAACAACTGAAATCAGGCAGGTTTCCACATTCTCCACCTTTCAGATGAGTGCATGGGACCTGCAGTGAGGTTTAGAGAACTAGAGTAGGCGGGTGGACCAGGGTAGGCTCGCTTCAGGATGAAAGGAGAGCCCCCTTGGAATAGAATCCAAAATTAGCAAAACAGGGACAATTGTTATTGCGTTGGCCAAAAAGTTCATTCGGGTTTTTCCGTAACATCTTATGAAAAACTTGAATGAACTTTTTGGCCAACGCAATGCAATGACGAGGAAGGTCCAGAGTGTTAGGAATAGCCACAAACTAGGATAACCCTAGGCCTTACGTTTGAACAATTCACAAAGACAATGGAAGAGGGAGCTGTAATGCCTGGAAGTTAGGAAATGTATACTGACCACTTTTCCCTTCTAAATGTCCATTATTTGGAGACAGATTGAATAAATAATAGTACATTCACATAATTAATTACAATGTGGTTGTACAACGAAAAAGAGAATATCTCCATGTACAACTGTGGAAAGATTTCCAGGGTATATTATTACCTGAAAAAAGTATATGTAAACAATAAACTAGATTAAGAACTATATTTTGTATTTGAATAAAATTTAGACATTATACTAGAAGGAAGTTATATAAGTTAAAGAATAAAAATCAATGTTGAGGGAATTTTTTTTGCTTATTTCTTAACTTTATCTCACTGTAGTAATAGAATAAGAGGACCAGTACTTTCAAGGAGAATTCTTCAGTTGTGTAAGCTTTTGCCTATAAAAATGAAGCTGCATGGTAATGATAAATTAAATAATAGTTTGAATCTAAGAATAATGTTAAATCTGACAAGTTTCACAGAGAGGGGAAATGAAAAATGAGCACAAGTTCAAATTTCAGCAGTATCTACAAAACTTATTTTCAGTTATTCTTCACAGACAAGGATACTATAAATAATGCCAAATTGTATTTTAAAAGACAATCAAGCATTGGAAACTGGATGGAATATATAGTAACAAACTCTCCCTAGCATTTTTTTTTTTTTTTTTTTTTTTTTTTTTTTTGCAGTACGCATGCCTCTCACTGTTGTGGCCTCTCCCGTTGCGGAGCACTGGCTCCAGACGCGCAGGCTCAGCGGCCATGGCCCACAGGCCTAGCCGCTCCGCGGCATGTGGAATCTTCCCGTACCGGGGCACAAACCCGTGTCCCCTGCATCGGCAGGCGGACTCTCAACCACTGCGCCACCAGGGAAGCCCACCCTAGCATTTTTAAACTGATGATTTTAGTCTAAGAGAAGTAAATTTTAAATTAAAAAGCTGGCAACAGTAAAAAAATGGCATAAAATAATATGCTGGTAATGTGAGTTTCAGAAATGCTGTTATATGTGACACTAATTCTCATACTGATGTGATAAAATTATTTTAAAAGCTCCTACATCTTATTTAGATATGTATTTTATATTCTTTAATTGAGCCCCGTCATCTACCAAAGGTCAATGATTCTGTCATCATCAAATCATTTAAATTATTTTTACCAACATCAGTAACCAACAGTGCTCGATGTGATGTTAAGGCCCGGTGTATTTTCTCTCATAATTGCCACAACATGGTACTAGTATCCCCCCAGTTATATATGGAAGGGAGAATAAGCCCTATTGTTTTTCATATATACTTTTAATAGTATATAAATGGCATGGTGGTGTAAATTGTGTTCTGTTTCTTAGTTTTTCCATTCAACATTGTTTTTGACATGCAATATATGTTGCTATATGCAAATCTAGGTTTTTACTTCTGATTAATATTCTATGATATGCATAACTACATGTCATTTACCCATTCATATATGATAAACATGTGGGTTGCCTCCAACTTCTTACTCATACATTACTACCATAAATAGCCTCATGAGTGTCTCTTTGTGTACCTGAAGGCAAGTCTCTTGGGTATATATGTCCCAGAGTGAGTAGGTACTTACTAAGTTTTACTAAAATCTGCCAGTTTGCTCTCTAAAATGGACTTCACTAAATTACACTCTCAAAAATAGAGTACAAGATTCCCAAATCCTGCCATCTTTAACAGCCATGAGCTAACCAATTTTCTCATTTTTGCCAATTAAATGAGTATAAAATGACATACACAGGTTTTTAATTTATATTTTTATTATGAATTAATGTAAGAATAATTTTCAGTGTCCTAGAACATAAAAATGATAATAGATTAAGGAAATGTGAATAAAGTAAATGAAAATTTACTATAAATGTTAATAAATGACATTATATCAGTGTGGATTCATTAGTTGTGGCAAAGGAATCATACAAATATAAGATGTTAACAATAAGGGGGATTGTCTAGAGAGTATGTATAAAATCTCTGTACTATCATTGCAACTTTCTGGTAAATACTAAACTTTTCTAAAATTAAAAGTTGACTTTTTTAATATTGCAAATATTTTCTCCCAGTCTATCAGCTGTTAACTTTGTCTCTGGTGACTTCACTGAACAGAAATCTAAACATGATGGTTGCTTGAACATAAGTGATAGTATAGAGGTGAAGAGAAACGGAGAGATTTGGGAACTATTTCAGACAATGGTGAATTAGATGTAGGAAGCAAAAGGAAACAAGACATTGGGAATTAATTCTGAACTTTTTTACTTCAGGAATTGAGTGCTTAATTTCTAAAAGCTTCATAGTCCTTTTTTTTTCAGGCTCTGGACGCTCAGCGTTCATGGTTCAGGGGCCCAGCCGCTCAGCAGCATGTGGGATCTTCCCGGACCGGGGCACGAACCCTTGTCCCCCGCATCGGCAGGCAGACTCTCAACCACTGCGCCACCAGGGAAGCCCAAGCTTCATAGTCTTTACTGTGATTGTAAATAGTATCCTATTTTCTATTTCAATTTCTGCATGTTTATTGCTATTGCAAAGAAATGCTAATGATTTTTGCATATTGATCTTGTTATCTTAATAGGTCTAACAGTTTGCTAATTATATGGGGTTTTCTTTGCAAATAGTCAATTAATTACAAATACTGAACATTTGTCTTCTTCCTTTTAATTCACAGACATGTTTTTTTCTTTGTATTTAATTGGACAGAACTTCCAGTACTATGTTAAGCAGTAGTATATCAGAGTTTTTGCCTAATTCCTAATATTAAAAGGAAGCCTCTGAAATTCCATCATTAAATATAACATTTGGTATTGGTTTGTGTTTGTTATTTTGTTCGTTTTGATTTATATTGCAATTGGGGATGGGTATCAGGAGAGGTGAGGAAAGATAGATTTTATCTGATTAAGGAGATTTCCTTTTATTCCTACTTTTTAAAGAATATTTTTTAAAAAATCTGAAATGAATTATGAGCATTATCAGAAGTTTTTTCTATGTATATTGAGATGATCATATAATGTTTCCCCTCCATCCATTAGTGTGATAAATTATGTTTTTACATGTTGTGATGTTGACTGTCCTTGCATTCCTGAGATAAATCCTCTTTGATTCATGGTGTGTTTTTAAAAATGTGCTGCTTATTTTGTTGGCTAATTAATAGAAAAGTATAGTGTATGCTCAAAAAATAAATCAACTTACACATTCATTTTCTCAGTGTCTTCATCTAGTTTTGACATTCTGCTACATATTTTTTCATTTGTCCTTCTGAACTTATTCTCTATTCTTCTCCCTGCTCTGTATCATGGAACATGACTGAATGGTTTCCATCAATGGGCTCCTTTGCCCTCTGGCTTCTGATATCGTTGTCAACGATATCGTTGTCAACGATATCGTTGTCACTCATGTCAACGATATGAGTGAAGTCTGGGTATTTACTCCCCCAATGTCCTTTCTATTAGATTGCAGTTCGATGCATCCTTCTACCAAAGGTTCCAGCTCCACTCTGGATTTTGTAAATAATTCTATCAAATTACCCCTTTAGGTCAAAGAGTGATATTGGCTTCATTTATTATAAGCCTTAATGCAAAACTCTTCTCCATTGGTTTTCCTCAAGTCAGCCCAAACCATTATAAAGAGTCCCTTCATTAAAATCTCTTCTATTCCCCAGTGTGAGTGTGCCAACCACTTCCTGCTGGGACCCTGACTGATGCAGATATCAAAGTTACACTCACATCAAAATATGAGTTGTATGTCTTTTCTGCTACAAGAAATAAATTGTGTAAAATAGACATATATTTTATGGAAGTGTGGTAGAATTCATTTATAAAACCATCTTTTTCGGGGCAAGGATTTAGTGTAGTTATTAATCTATACAAATTTTATGTTTCAGTGTCAATTTTGGAGTATAATATTGTTAAAAATACCCATTAACTTAAGATTTCAAATTATCAGCATTTAGCAGTTCATAATATTCTTGAATAACTTTTAGATATCTTTCACACTGCAACTATTTTTCCTTTTCTTTGATTACAAATTAAATTGGAATCCTTGTGCATTGCTTTTGGGAATATAAAATGATGCATCCACTGTGGAAAATGGTTTGGTGATTCCTCAATAAGTTAAACATACAATTACCACATAACCCAGAAATTCCACTCCTGGATAGAACTGAAATCAGGTGTTCGAGCAAAAATGTGTGCCAGAATATTCATAACAGCAATATTCACAAAGGCTGAAAGGTGGAAGCAACTCAAATGTCCATCAGCTGATGATTGGATAAACAAAATATGGTGTATCTATACAATAGAATATTTTTCCCACACAAAAAGGAATGAAATACTGATACATGCTACAATATGGATGAACCTTGAAACACTATGCTAAGTGAAAGAAACCAGTCACAAGAGACCACATATGCTTCAATTATATGAAATATCAAGAACAGGCAACTCCATAGGGACAGAAAAGAGATTAATGATTGCCACAAGCTAGGAGGAGAGGGGGATGAAGAGTATTTAAAAGAAAGAGTCTTCCTTTTGAGGTGATGATAATGTTCTGGAATTAGAGAGTGGTGATGGTTGCATAACCTTGAGAATGTACAAAATGTTACTTACACTGAATGTTATGTTAGAGGTATTTTACCAAAATATATGAAAATAAGAATTAAATAAATAAAAATAAAAATGTATGCATTTATCTGACTCTATCCCACCTACTCTTTAAACTCCTGACCCTTTCCTAAATGCTTACCAAATTATTACTGAGGGTCCCTGGGGTGGAGAAATGAGGGAAGGGTAAGTGAACCCTATGGTCTAATCCTCCTCAACAATTTCCTAGTGTTACTATTTTCTTCTTTCAGCACTTACTAGCAGTGATGATACCTCCTATAGCGACTAATGGCAAAAAAAAAAACTTAATCACAGATATGCACTGAAGGTGCTTGACTCAAATGCTGATGTCACTGATGTCCACTCCTAGGCTCAGAGGTTGCCTTTTTTGGCTGCCTTTTTTGTAGTTGTTTATTAATATACCTCATTCCAAAAAAACGGCTTGAGTTAATCAATGCCTAAGTCAAGAACACCAATGTCTGTGCCCATCATTGCCAAAACGTCCTACATAAATGTAGCTGATGCTTCACAGAGCAATTTCAGACAGATTTTAATAAAATAACTACTCTAATTTTTATTTGTTCTGTTATTGGAGACTGTTGTCCTGGGACTCAGACCTGAAGCCTTTAAATGTCTGAGTGTTAGAAATGTCTATCTGTCCTTCCTGTTGGGACTGGGAGGACTTTCATTCAAGAGCTACTATCATATTGTCTGTTGGTCATGACAGGAATGATGCCAGATTCTGCCCCAAGATTTTTCTCCAAGCCTGTCCCACATAGAGAACCTCTCCACCCCCCTACTCTCCTTGCAATACCTCAGAATACTGGTAAGCTACAAAGGGAAGTGTTGGTGTTCAGAAGAAACCTTCTATCGTGTATATGCATGGACAATCTAATTGAGATTTCTCCTGAATCAATGCTGGGACTAAACATCCTTCTGTGATAGTACATTTGAAACAAAAAGGATTCTAGGGTCTATTAATCTTTGGGTTTGAATCTGGAGAAATAAAACTTCAAAGGTTTTATATAAGAAGGCAAAATGTGGCTTTTCCCAGGGTAAATGAAAGTTCTATGAAGATAAAAATGGGGAAAGAAAACATTTTAAAAAATGATAATTTTAAAATGAAAATACACTTGCTCAGAGAAATTCTCTGAATTAAGTAATATCCAGCATGACATTACAAACATCAATGATAACACTAAACTGAGTTACTTTTAAACCTCTAATACTTTAAGAGAGATCCATTTGAATAAGGATTTTTTAAAAGCTCTTCCATCTACCTAAAAGAAGTCTATGTATTATACATGGCTAGGTGCCTAAAAAATGTATTTTCAATGAATGAATAAAGAGCTAATATTGGAGATGATTAACTTTACAAAAAATTCCTTCAGAATTGCAAAACATTCATTTGCTACTAATTTTCTATAATGAAGATTTATTTGTTAAATCTTCAAAACATGAGTATTATATTTCTTATACCACCATGGTGTTTTTGAAGAATATAAGAATATCATTCTGTCATGATGAACCAGACGATACATGAGGATAAAATGGAATTTGTTCAAGGTGATTAAACTTTTTTTGATAGAAGGAAGATTTATTTGGTGCTTAGAAATAATTTTATTAGAGGATTGAAGATTCAGAAAAAGGTGATAAAAAAACTAGCTAAAAAGAAATCTCTAATAGAATTCCAATAAAACAAATTAAGTTAGAAGTTACTGACATTAAATAAAGGAATGTAAGCTCAATAATGGGAGGATGTGAAAAATATCTAGCCAGAATTAGAGAGTTCTTCATATGAAGCAAAAAAGTATGCTGCAGTCATAACTGTAAATTAGAATGAAAAGTAGAATAACTAGCATATATGTGATAAAGGATATCAATAGCTGATAAGCTGGAAAGAAAAATGAAAGAGTCTGGTAATATCTGACTACAAAAAGTTAGTAGTTATAAAGAAATTGACAAACTAAAAATTGTAATAATCATAATATTAATTCCTTCAGCAATCCTATTTTGAAAACCTGCCTTGTGCTGACCCTCTCTGTTAAATTCTGGGAACGCACAACTGAAGAGATGATTTTGCAGACCTCTAGGAGCTCTAAAGATAGAGAAGGATATGCATGAGAAAAATATGATGTAATGCAATCTTTAAGTGCTTTTCTAGAGGCATGAATAAATTGTTTTAACTGCATAAAGGCAGGCAACTGTTGCTTCTCTCTGATAGAGTTGCCAAATACCTCTCTGAGTGGTGGTGGGTAAGCAGGATAGTTATGAGCTATTGACAGGGGAAGTGCTGGTGGGTCACAGGTGATGAGAGATGACTGTAGGTAAGAACATTGCAAACACAGGAGAGAAAGGGACTGAAACAAATGCCAAGTATTTTAAAGCCAGATTCTCACCACTGTTAGTCATGGTTAAGGCAGCTGGCAAAGAAAGGAAGTGCGTACGAACAACACAACTTTGCTTCTCTGATTTTATCCCTATCATCTCCTATATTATGACATCCAAAGTTATACAAAGAATTTTTGCATATCTTGGCATAGACTGTAATACTTCCTTTTCCTCCTCTGCTCTGGCTTAACTACAGAGTTGATTTGGCCCTTTTCTCTAATGCTTTACTAATTACCTCTTTCCAACTTCCACCACAGGGGTGTGTGTGTGTGTGTTCTGATCACTGAATTAACAAAGAGACCAAGTTTGAAGTAGGCAAAATTTGTCCTTTTGTAGGTCACATTGAAGGCCCTTTCACCCCTTTAGGTACTCTTTCTTGGCCCTGGCATCCCCAGGTATTAAATATTAATAATAGTTTAGGTACAAAGCATTCCCCTCCCAAGAAGTATTTGCATTCTAAAGGAGGTTAGAATAAAAATTCTCTATAATGATATGATTTTAACATCTGTAGCAGGTGAGAGAGAAAAATACTTGAAGAGAGTGTGACTCTTCAACATATATTCCATACTGTGGCATGTTTCTCCCTTGTGTAATGCAAACTTCAAATATAAATTCTCTCTAACTTATAAAAAAACTTTAGTTAATTTATCACCATCTTAGAAAGGAATAATATCACATTATTTTATTAATCAAGAATTTTACTCTTACAAAGCATTTTTACATGCCTGATTTTATTTAGACCCTAATAGAGCCACTGGTGTTGTTTTTGCTACTACCCTCAATTTTAGAGATACAGCAACTGAGCCTCAGTGAGGAATTAAGTGGCTTGCTCCAGGTTATACAGCTAATAAGTGATGAATCCTGGGCACAATTCAAGCATTCCTTCTTTCAGTTTACTGCTTTTTGTCACTATACTACTTTTTCTCACTATGTTACTCTATCCCCTGCTCCCCTGCAAATTTCTCACCTAAGAGTTCAGGGCTCATCCACAGAGATGATAATTTTGTAGGTGTGGGTTCACAAATATGCATTCTTCATATCTCAGGTATTTCAGATGCAGGTAGGTCAAGTGTCATATCTTGAGAAACACAGCTCTAGAAACTATTTTGGGTGATTACGCAAGTGAGAGTAGGACAGAAGGGTTAACACTCCAATTAATCAGTCAACCCAAGGTAGAGGCAGGTCTTAGATAAAACAGATCTTTAGCCCTTCAACTAGCCCTTTCACCTCTAGCACCTTCACTTGCTACCCTCCAGTCCAGGGAACCTTACAGGGAAAGCCTCTCTTGCTCTGTAGCACCCAACCCAGCTTGGCCCTGAAGTGTTCTATGCTGCCTGCATTCGTATTTCCCCAGTTTAGAAGGAACATTGCTATTTGAACTACCTAGTGTTTTATCACCCTGGTGGTTTGTATTAGAAGAGAAACAGGAAGGTTTTTACCCCATGCAATGAATTTCATATCATAGAATTTCAAAGTAAAAAAGAAGTCTGTGGAATGAAAGCAATCAGGATGGCAAAGGAATTTTTAAGTCATTCCAAAATTATTGCACAGCAATAGCCACATATTCTGAAAATACATAGGACTACTCTAGCATTGCAGAAGAGCTATTATTTTAGAGTCTTACTGTTTTATTCTGGTGGGGTTGGTTTGTGTTATAGAATCACACGCTGCCCAGAACTTCTACAAACTGTTTAAGATATACAGATTAGTACCCTTATTCAGAAGTTTTAACAAAGTGGATTAATGATCAGCCTTTCTGCCACAATAGTAAAGAGAGCCAGCTCTGCAGACAACCTGACTCAAATATCATACAATCACCCAGTAGCAGAGTGCCAATCATACCTCAATATCTCATCTGTAGCTTGACTTGGAGGAAAATGAAACTAAACGATGAATGTAAACTACTAAGTCTTCAATAAAGAGTAATTATTGTTGAAGGGCAGTACAGTTGACTCTCACTATTCATGATAATTTTGTTCCATACAGTTGCTGTGAACAATAAATTAACCAATACTGAACAGTTGTTTCCAAAAGAAATACAGGGTTAAATTCCTGTGAACCTCTTGTCACATTTTTGTCAACTGATCAATAATACATAATCATGTTTTATGTGTGTGCTGTTTAAAGACACTTTATTTCATATATATGGTTCATTCATTGACATTGAACTCACAGACAACAGCACTATAACTCAAGCCTAAACGATGCTTATCTAAACACACATATTTTCTCTCTAATGCTTATGACAGCCTTTTTGCCTTTTGGAAAGCAAGACAGCACTTCACCTCTTCTGCTTGAGTGCCATTTTAAACAGAGAAATCCTCAACAAACATTACCAAAATGCAAAACCTGTGGCACTAAGTAGATCATGAGAAGAATACTTGCTTACAGTATGAAAGCCCCAACGATGACAGAGTATTGCCTTGTTGGACATCAGCTGGGAATGTGCATGTCTAGTGACTCAAATTTTTGGCTGCTCTGCACATGTCTGCAAATGACCACAAAAGTGCAGCAGGTATTGGTTTGGGAGTTAGAAATAAATTTTAGCAAGTAGGTGAATTCAAGAACATAGAATCCAGGAATATTGCAGATCAACTGTATAATGTTGTAGTGAAGGGCCTGTAGTCTGTCACCATCAGTCTGCCCTAACTGCTCATCATCTGTGTAGTTTGGAGAAAGTGTCAGTTTCTTTACCTGTGAAATAAAAATAACCACAACTCCAACCTCTTGTGTATGTGATGAGAATTAAATGAGAAACTGCATGTAAGGTGGCACATGACCAGTTATCAAAAATTACTAATGCAAGGAACACTAAATAAGGCAGCAAGAATTAACTTTAACATAGGTGGAATTTTCTTACTAACACTTCTCAAAATGCTGGGGAAAAAAGATCTGACTGAATAATTTACTTTTTCCTCTTATTTCCTATGTATGAGCAGAACCCATTTTTGTGACAGATGTAATGGTGTTATATTCGAATACAAAAATCATTTTGGTGAAGTATTATAAATCAATAGTGTCGTTTTAAGGATCTTAACTAAAGTATGCAGATGCTAAGTTTTAAATGGAGCCTTGTGCTAGAATTTCAATTAATGTAAATGGAAAGAAAGTTGAACTGTAAGTACTAATTTTATTTGCCTAGATTAAGCCAGGAAAAAATGAGCTCATGTCTCTAAGGATCTGATCTCAATGCTGAAAGATAAATGCACAGAAACATAGTCACATGACCTAAAATTTCATCTTTTTTGATATGTTTTAAATAGTTTCTATTTTAAATAAACACTAGCTTTTGCTGGAAATCCTAATATTTCCAAACTTTACCATCCATCTGTACATCTGTGATAACAAAAATTTAAAAATGAAAAACTGCCTTATTAGTTATTAAGCCCAGAATTCCTGCTCAAAAACAGTGGCCGGGCTTCCCTGGTGGCGCAGTGGTTGAGAGTCTGCCTGCCGATGCAGGGGACACGGGTTCGTGCCCCGGTCCGGGAAGATCCCACATGCCGTGGAGCGGCTGGGCCCGTGAGCCATGGCCGCTGGGCCTGCGTGTCCGGAGCCTGTGCTCCGCAACGGGAGAGGCCGCAGCAGGGAGAGGCCCGTGTAGCGCAAAAAAAACCCCAAAAAACAGTGGCCACTTAATTCATTGAAAGGATACTTGAATTATGTCTCACTTTATTTCTATTAGGTGTATGCAATACTCAAAATTTCACCAGATAGTGCAAAACAGAATAATGAATGATGAAAACTGATGAAATCATAAGGAGAGCAAATGAGTGGGAAGTGGTTTTTTTGTGTGGTACGTTGTGATTATAGACTGCCAGGTAGCGGTGAAATGACAAACTTTTCAGGTTGACCATACTTCATTCAACTTAAAACGTTACCAAAATGATTTAGAAAAAAATATACTAAATAAGTATGGTTCTTGATCATTTTGGGACTGCTTCAAAAATCTAAAAAAATAAATACATAAACTAAAACTAAGGAACTTTCTCCCCAGAAAAGTTCACGATACATATACACACTTAAAAAAATACACATATGCATTTTTTATAATGTTAGTGTGCTTAAGGATGTACCCCAAGTTAATAATCTTCTCCAAAGTGATGGGAAAAAGTCACATTTAATTGCACATAAATTGATTTTCACGTATGAAGCTTTTGAAAATAATAAAAGATAATATTTTAAACCACTTTTAGGGAAGTCAAAATATATGTTTCTATTTCTATAGAATTTTGTAATTTCATTTCCCCCAACACTCTCCCATAGATATTAACTGAAAATGCTGCTTAGAATAAACAAAGCAACTTTACCTCTTTTTAGCCTTTTTGTACTGATAGAACTTTGTGGATTTTCATTAAATTGGTATAGACCTTCAGGGTCTTGTCCAGTGGAAAATCTGTACATACTGTTGATTTCAATAAGGAAGGCAAAATCGGCAAATTGTGAAGGAAATCAACTCTAAAAACAAGAAGTAAGAATACGTCATTCCATTCTGTGATGTTTGATGGGTACTATTTGAAGAAATTATTCACTTCCTCCATAAGCCCATGGCCAAAAGCAAAATAATATCATCATTTGGGTCAACAAGTGCCCCATATTACCATTACCTATAATCTTGCATATTTCACATTTCACTATGCTCCATAGACATATAAGGATTCATCTCAATCATATTACAAAAACATTCAAAGACTGGAAGCAATTCATTTTTCAAAGATCCATTGGTCACATAACTTGGCTTTAACAGAAATATACAATTGTAGCTGATAATGCTATTTTACACACTATGATCCAGCGGTTCAACCTGACGCCCTTTGGTGCTTATCTTTGGCATCATCCAGAAGCTGTATCAGATGCCAAGCTTGGTCATGCAGAGAAAGTAAATTTAAAGAGCGATTTTCATTTATAACAAACAGACCCAGCCGGGAACACAGCTGTTAAATGGGAAGTCAAATCAAAATTTCCTGCTACCTGGAAGGGTCTAATTATAAAACCACCTAGACAAGTTTTCAAAAGCCATAGATGAACTAGCCCACCCTCAATGTGGGTTTAACTTAAAAAGAGAAAAAAAAAGAGAGAGAAATTATCTGAATCACATATTACAGAAGTAATCAGGAGTATTTTATAAAGTCCTAAGATCTATATATGTCTAAATTGAACCTGCCTTTGATTCTTAACATAGTTTCCCAGCTTCTCTATATTCAGACTTAAAATCTAAAGTTTGGAATAACCCAGATAGAAAGAAATGTGAATTATAGCTTTTTAAAATTCTATCTCTCCCGTGTCCTTCACTAAATAAACAAGAAAAGATAAGCAAGTACAGTACATGAAAACAAAATCTAGAATTTTGAATATAATAGCTAAGGTTCTTAATAGTCAAGGGAGTTAAATACATTTACATATAGAGTATCTGTCATTCCCTAACACTTTAGCAAGTTTTAGCAATCAAAAAATTTCATTGTCACTGTGATATGTTGTTCATGGTTGTCCTTTTTGTAAATTGACCTTGGAAAATAAAGTGAGGGGTTTTTTTTCTTTTTTTTTTTTTAACATCTTTATTGGAGTATAATTGCTTTACAATGGTGTGTTAGTTTCCGCTTTATAACAAAGTGAATCAGCTATACATACACATATATCCTCAGAGTTTTTAAGCATGATTTGATCCAATATCTTCACAGCTTAGTATCTATTCCTTGGGCATCAGAGACCTCCCAATACAGCAATCTGGGACCCCCAGATGGCAGAGAGGTCCTAAGGGGGGAAGAACTGCAGAGAGTGTTATTCCCTCCACCCATTGTCTCCTTTAGTCTCATTAATTTTCTGAAACACACCCAGTATTCCTGAGATACATGTATAACACATGTTAAGTATCTGTCCAGTAGTTACTAGTTAATAGATGATAAATTCTAAAGGGTTACACATGTTGGTCTCTGTGTACAGTATCAGTACTTCACAGTAAATAAGCAGATGTTTCACAGATGCTACTTTTAAATTAAACTTTGGATTCATTTCATTTATGATTTATCCCATACTAGGTTATCCATGAAGATTCATCTACCCTGTAATGAAACCCCAGCAGCAATTATGAATAGACTTGAGAAGCCATAGTTTTTAAGAGCATAAACCAGTCAGAATGGCCATCATCAAAAAATCTAGAAACAATAAATGCTGGAGAGGGTGTGGAGAAAAGGGAACCCTCTTGCACTGCTGGTGGGAATGTGAATTGGTTCAGCCACTATGGAGAACAGTATGGAGGTTCCTTAAAAAACTACAAATAGAACTACCATATGACCCAGCAATCCCACTACTGGGCATATACCCTGAGGAAACCAAAATTCAAAAAGAGTCATGTACCAAAATGTTCATTGCAGCTCTATTTACAATAGCCCGGAGATGGAAACAACCTAAGTGCCCATCATCGGATGAATGGATAAAGAAGATGTGGCACATATATACAATGGAATATTACTCAGCCATAAAAAGAAACGAAATTGAGCTATTTGTAATGAGGTGGATAGACCTAGAGTCTGTCATACAGAGTGAAGTAAGTCAGAAAGAAAAAGACAAATACCATATGCTAACACATATATATGGAATTTAAGAAAAAAATGTCATGAAGAACCTAGGGGTAAAGCAGGAATAAAGACGCAGACCTCTTAGAGAACGGACTTGAGGTTATGGGGAGGGGGAAGGGTGAGCTGTGACAGGGCGAGAGAGAGTCATGGGCATATACACACTAACAAACGCAGTAAGGTAGATAGCTAGTGGGAAGTAGCCGCATGGCACAGGGATATTGGCTCGGTGCTTTGTGACAGCCTGGAGGGGTGGGATGGGGAGGGTGGGAGGGAGGGAGACGCAACAGGGAAGACATATGGGAACATATGTTTATGTATGACTGATTCACTTTGTTATAAAGCAGAAACTAACACACCATTGTAAAGCAATTATACCCCAATAAAGATGTTAAAAAAAA